>NW_005187404.1:199008-202035 GCF_000239375.1 Pundamilia nyererei
TTATCTGTTTATTCCACAGTGGGTTAAAGGAACATGGTACAACATTAACACAAATATAAATATGAGGATAAAACCATGCAGTATAAATATCAATAAACAAACATGCAATATAAATATCACTATAAAATCATGCAAATAAAATCAACACTATGTACCAATAACATTCTGTAACTTCTGTCGGTGCTGTGCTTTTGGAGACCGGATTTCCCAGAGGAACCCACCCGAGGGATTATCTTATCTTATCTTAATTATTATTATTATCATTTGTATCCAAAGTGATTTAGCTGTTTAGAGGTTTAGTAAGAAATGTGTTTTTAAAAACAGCTTTAATTTAAACGTAATTGTATCTACTAACTCTGTACACAAAAATGAACATGCAACAAAATGTTAGTTTAAATTTTCTTTTAAGCTTCAATTGGCATCTTTTGCAGGATGTGCAGTATGCAGACATTGACTACATGGAGCGTCAGCTTAACTTTGTCCTGGACAAAGACTTTCAAGGACTGCCTGCCCTGGTTGATAGCATGAGAGACGAGGGCATGAGGTTCATCTTCATTCTGGTAATAAGATATTGAGATCTTTACATTGAAGTAAAGCTTAATCATTAGCAAACACAAGGCAGATGTAAATATAATAAAATAAAATTGATTGACTCTAATGTCAAATGTAGTGTAATTTCCATTTTATAAAGGATACATCTTACTGAAAATCTGCATTCTCTCATGTACTGAATACACAACACTTGTGCATTTCCAATTCCAGGATCCCGCCATCTCAGGTAATGAGACCCAGCCCTATCCAGCTTTTGAGAGAGGGATAGCAGCAGATGTTTTCATCAAATGGCCCCAAACCATCAGTGATGGCATTGTGTGGGGGAAGGTAAGAAGGAATGAATGTTCACAAAAAGTTAAACAATATATACTTCAGGATTTGCTGTGTTGAAAAAGAGAGATTGTGCATGTTGTGTAGCAATCATTTGTGCTATCATTATTTTTATTATATTTATATTATAACTGTTACAGGTGTGGCCTGATTATCCCAATGTCACTGTAGATGAAAGTCTGGACTGGGATACTCAAGTAGAGGTACAATATTTTCTGTATTCCATATATATGTGTGTGTGTGTATATATTTGTGTGTATGTGTAGAGAGACAGAGAGAGAGACATTAATCATTACTGGGCTCTTTCAGTTTTCATAATTTCATTTTCTTCTAATCTCCAGCTCTATAGGTCATACACCGCATTTCCAGACTTTTTCCGGAACCAAACGGCAGATTGGTGGCACACAGAAATTAAAGATTTCTATGAGAATACCATGAAGTTTGATGGTATTTGGATCGTGAGTGTCCTGAAATAGAAAATCCAATAAAGGCACCTTGTTTCTGTTTACCACTGATTCTACCTGATTTTCTTTTCAGTTCCATCATCTATACTTTATGTTTTTTTGAAGGACATGAATGAGCCTGCAAGTTTTGTCCATGGCACAGTTGGAGGAAAGTGTCTTGGTGATCCAGTTCTGGAAAATCCGCCATATATGCCACGTAAGACAGACTACTGTATTTGTTTACCATGAGAAATAATTAGGTTATTTAACAATATCAACATAAGCTCTGTGTGTGTGTGTGTGTGTGTGTGTGTGTGTGTGTGTGTGTGTGTGTGTGTGTGTGTGTGTGTGTGTGCATTTTGCAGCCTTGGAGTCAAAGCATCTTGGTTTAAACCATAAGACTCTGTGTATGAACAGTGAACAGATACTCAGTGATGGAAGAAGAGTCAGACACTATGATGTCCATAGCCTCTACGGCTGGTCCCACTCCAAGCCTACCTATGAGTAAGTATATATGCATTTGTATGTGTGCCGTATGTGCCTGTTTGTGTGTGTGGTTTTATGTGTATTTTATATATGTGCTTTTGTGTATTGCTGTTTTCTTTCCTGCCAGCTTCAGTAGCTGCTATACGGTATTGTTTTATATATAACAAGTGCATTTTTCGCCTACAAAAACACAGTTCTTTTCATTTTATTTTAACATAAAAGCATAAGCTATCCATGTAACTCAACAAATATGAGAGCTGCTCAGGTTTTATGACATAATAATCACAACATCCAGGCCATTTCACCCGAGAAATGTAAATCATCCCAAAGAAATGCTGATGTTGATGATGAATCTAAATCAGAAACCCAGACATGGAAGGTAAAACACTGATATCTTAAAGCTAGAAAAGTATTTAAAAAGACACTACTAATTTACATGTAAATACATATTAGCCACCCAGCTTAATCATTTCCAGCGATTAAGAACCCCGGAATATACTTTCTATGTGTTTGGTTCACGAGCGACTTTTTGTCTTTAAATATATTATCACCCCCTGCTGGTAATGCAGCTTCTGCAGAGGTAAAGTGTGAAATCGACATGCAGAATTGGTGTTTCTATGACACGTTTTGTGATATTTTTAGTATTTAGTATTTTTAGTATTTTTAGTATTTATTTATTTATTGTCATTGTCAGAGAACAATGAAATTGCATTTGGGGCTGCCGTACAACCCGTAAATAAAATAATGAAGAAAATAATAAATACCCCTTAAAACCCAAGTGTAAATATTTAACCCAGTGTGACTCCAGTCCAATAAGACAATCCTTAGCAACAACATGAGAACATGACAAGTAAACATGAGAACCTGACAAGTAAGTTCAGTGCTATTAAGAAGTTGGATATGGTTATTGTCCGTGAGAGGGGGGCAGAGAGTTCAGGAGCCTCACAGCCTGTGGATACAGGCTGTTGGCCAGTCTGGATGTTCTGGCCTGTATAGACCTGTACCTTCTCCCTGAGGGCAGCAGGTGGAAAAGATGGCGCGCAGGGTGATGTTGGTCCCGCAGAATACTGTGCACCTGTCTCAGACAGCGAGTGGGGAAGATATTACTAATCTCTGGCAGACTTATTCCAATAATTCTGCCAGCTTCTTTCACCACCCGCTGGAGTGCTTGCTGATCGGCCTTGGTGCAGCTGGGGAACCACACTAGAAATCCATA
>NW_005187404.1:204164-231793 GCF_000239375.1 Pundamilia nyererei
ATATCCATTTATTTCCAAATTTCTGTGTCCTTCTTCTTTCCACAGTGCCCTTCTGGATGTGACAGGTAAAAGAGGCATAGTGGTCACCAGGTCCACCTACCCCTCTAGTGGTAAATGGGTTGGACATTGGCTTGGAGACAACAATTCTGGTTGGGATCAGCTTTACAAATCCATTATAGGTACATACAGATATATATTTTAATTGTTTTCTTTAAGATAAAACTTGTTATTCATAATTAATGGTATTCAACAATAATTATTTGGGTCTTTTTTACTTAGAGAAAAAAGTGACAAAAAACCCAAAACAAAAGAAAAAATACAAATCCACAACTTTCCATATTCCTTTCTTCTACAGGTATGATGGAGTTCAGTCTGTTTGGCATCTCTTACGTAAGTATCATCATCTGTCCGGCTTTTGACAAGATGTAATCTTATTGAGCGATCTTGCCCTCGCTAAATAGATTACAGTAGCTTGAATTATGTTATTTTGTTTGCTTGACCCATTTGATCAGAGGACATTGTGAAATACAACGCGAAGCATGCGACTAGAAGCCCCACCTCACTAAAATTCCCATGTATTACTCCGTCAGGACATGTTATTAAATTAGCAGTCCTGAATGAATCGTGCATTTTATATTGTTGTCCTGGCTCTCTCTGTCTTTACTTGTTTGCTTTTTTCTCTTTGCGCCTCCTCTCCCCTCACATATTGTCTTTCTGTCTTTTCTCCCTTCTGTCCGTCCAATAATAGTTATAAACTGACACCTTATTGATTCTTAATTGAAGACTCATTTGCATGTGTCCAGCCCAGCTGCAAGGTTATACAATGGAAAGACATCTCAGAAACACGATGATTGCAAAATAAATAAACTAAAATACCATGACCCCAGTTCCTGTAGATCAGAAGTTCTTTGTAGATACACCTGCTCTTTGATACACATGTTTCTTCTTTCTGTCTATCTCCATCTCCTCACACACACATTGATAAACTCAGACTCTTTGTCTCTTTCAGACCGGGGCAGACATATGCGGGTTCTTTAATCCAGCTGAATATGAGATGTGTCTTCGTTGGTCACAGCTGGGTGCCTTCTATCCATACTCACGCAACCACAATGGCAAGGGTAACCCAGTGAGTGAATTAAAAATAAACTTTTGTAGACTCAAGAGAATATATAAAAAATGTTTATATTTTTTATATATATTTATATACTTACATGAGTATATAAGAGCAAAAACAAGATTAAATGTCACCAGTGCAGTGTATATGTAAAATATAATGTTGTTGTAATGATTTAAATATACATTAATACATTTTTGTTCAACTTTTAAATTGCATTTGTAAAAATTAAATATCAATCATCTGGGGGAAAAAATATCAGCAATTCCACGAAAGCCATGACATTGTATATCCAAAAGTAGTCATGTTTTTATATTCATGAAATCTTGTAACTTGCATTTGCCTAAGATTAAACTTCACAACATTCAGCTCCGAATGTTGGATGAAGGGTATATGAGCTGCTTCTTCTGGCCTTAAATGACACAAATCAAGGTGCTCACTACATCTGAATTCTCCTATAGCCAGCATGTGTTTGTGTTCTGAAAATATGGGGTCAAATTCTACTGATATATTACGAACACATACCAGCTTTTGTGCAAACTAAGTTACTTCCTATTTCCTTTGCCATCTCTTTCTTAATCTCTGTTTGACATACGTGCACACCCACACAAACACACAGAAGGATAGACCTGTTCAGCGGTGTTGTGTTGGTGGCATTCATTCAAGCGCTGACCTTTAAAAGCGTTGGAACACATCTGAGAAATCCAATAACGCCCGTCCGGAGATCGATCCCACCAGGCGAAATTTCTCTGCTCTACAGTCTGCAATACTAGACAGGACACAGTTGTGTATGTATATGTGGGCGTGTGTTTGTGTGTGTGGGTCAGTGCCTGTGCTTTTTAACAACATGGAGTGGGGATATAATTGAATTCTCAAGGTGATCTGGGCACCACTGCACACCACCTAACCTCCACACACACATGCACGCCATGATACCAATCGTTTAATAATGGGTTGCAAATGGATGTTTAAACATGAGTAAAACTGGCAGAAAAAAAGTACTCACACGGCAGGAGAGGGTAGCTCAAAATGACAATTTCAGAGGAAGCTGTAAAGTCAGAGAGAGAAAAAGTCAGAGGTATTAGGAGAGAACTGATGAGCATGCACACTGTGTATTTATAGCAACCTGGAGAAAAAAAACACACAAAAAAACAGAAGACCTGTCAGGGAAAATACTGACATGCAAAAAAAAAGAGAAGGAAGAGCTGAGGAAGTCATATGCTTTGAGAGAAAGCAAGACAAACTACGGATAAATCAGTGGCGATGTACACAAGATGACAATTGAGTAAGTTAAATGGCCTTGACACAGGCTAGTAATAATGATGTGAGAGGTGGGAAAAGATAAAAAAAAGAAAAGAAACTATTTACCACTTTTGAAGCACAAATCTGAAAAGGAATGTATTGAATGAGAGTAAAATGTGGCTTTTATCTAGCACAGCCAGATAAAAGCTATGCAATCATCAGGCAGTTAGTGACTGCAACATCTAGTCTGCTTAACAAGCCATTTGACAACGAAGTATGTAACAGCACAAACCAGACTGGAGGGTATCCAAGGTCAGAAACAGGGGAGACAGAAAGAGAGAGGAGAGTTTTTGCAGAGTCATTCCCAGAGCTCCGTCACGCCTAGTGTCTCTTTGCCCTCAGACAACTTTCAGTGTTGACCTCTAGATAATTTTCACCGCACTAGCAATATACTGCCGTGTCCACAGTGATATCAGAACAAAATTAATTAAACAAGAGACCTTCTCGACCAAGCCTTGCTTCAGCAGGGCAGTTATATTGGAGTCATGTACATTGTTATTCACCCAAAGGGACATATTACTCTTCATCTAAATATATTTTCTTTTTCTGATATGAGCTATGCAAAACAGAAACTCAGATGTTTATTAGATAAGGTGAGGGGGTAGATTCGAGACAGATAAAATGAAAAGAATGACCATATACTGAGGAGGATATAAGAATGGGTAATGCAGCCAAACAGATGGCATCTTTATTTTTTTTGAAGGAGCGAATGTCTTGCCTTTTTCCTTTTGCATTTTGCCACTATAAATTATATGAATTCATAGCATATTGACCCCACTTTTCTTGCACATCTCCATCAATCCCATCTCTCGCTTTCTATGAATGAAAATTCTACCTTGAAGGTTTTGCAGAAAGTGGTATAACTGTCAGGCCATGCAATATATGTGTGGTGTTTTAGATTGTATGAAACAAGTTTGGGAATATTTTATGTTGGTTATTGTAATTCTTATGTGCTTTTGTTTAAAATTGTTTGGCCTTTTTTTTTTTTTTTTTTTACAAATTGTGTTTCAATATTGGCATCCCCTAAATTCATTATCAGAGAGTTTGGGTGGCTTTAGGTACAAGTGTAAGAGCTTTAGAAAAAGATGACTGAACCATGTTTTTGAAATTGTTTCACCTTGCATCCTAGAGCCTTCTCCAGTTCTACAACCAAAAGGTGGAGAGTCCCAGGTATTTAAACCCAAACTAGGGTTTAAATATCTAGGACTGCTATTTGGTAACTGTTAACCTGAATATATTGTGATGATGTTTAGACAGATTAACACATGCTGATAAGCTTCTAAAGTACTTAGAGTAATATAATGTATACACATACATACACAGCACACTGTAACAGAGAGCAGGAAAACAGCATAAGAATCACCAACCAAACTAAGTTTCTTTATCTTTTTGAGTCTTCCAGTGCACGACCCAGACACACAGCCATATAAGCTTCTAGATAATCCAGACAGCAAAAATCCACACAACTGTGAAACATTGTAGCCAGTGATTGATGGGGTGCTGTGTCTCTTTGTCAATGTTTGCCAGTGGTTAACAACTCATTGCTGTACTAGATCAATAGGCAAATTCAACACTGCATTTGTGTTTTTAATTTCTTTCAAAAGGCGACGCATATCGACTTGCTAAGCGCAAAAACAATATATTTGTCTGTTTGCCGTAGACAAACATAGACACAGACAGTTACATTTAAGAAAATGAAAAAAAAAATCAGATCAGATCCAACTTGATCCTAAAAGTTTATTAAAAAAGGGAAAAAAATCCGTTGAAAATTTGGTAAATGGTGATTGGTGTATTCATTCATGTGCTGTTAGGTTCTGTATTTAGTTACCACTGTCCAACAGTTTTTTTAAAAAAATACAAATTTTGTTAATATCATGTTTAATGGTTTGTTTGTTTTTCTTTTAGAGGCAAGATCCTGTTTCTTGGGATGCGGCATTCGCCACTGCAACCCGGGATGTTCTGAACATCCGTTACACCCTCCTGCCCTATCTATACACTCTGATGTTTGAGGCACATACGAAAGGAAGCACAGTTATCAGACCACTTTTACACGAGTAAGTGTAAACCGACAAAACACAAGGCTCTTATCTTTGATGATAATTTTTGGGGCCATTTAGCATTACATTTAGTCACTTTATCAAATAATTGAGCTATTACCAGCATGGATCTTTCATCCTGATCACTGGCAAGATGACCTGATTTTATACTACACTGCTTCTCATTAGAGAGCAGTGTGCAACGTAACATGAAGAAGTTTCTGAATTTAAAAAAAGGAAACTTTCTCTTTAGTGTACAACATGTTTTCAACCCCAGTATCTTTTAATGACTGATAACACAAGTTATATCATGTTTCTAAAAGAAGGCTTTCACAATTGGCTACAAATGCTAAGTTAAATGGGAGATAAAACTGACTTTAACTGAGTGTCCATGAATTTTGTAGTGAGGTAAGGTTGCTTTGAGAAATGGGCTCTTGAGAATAACTTGAACTGGTAAGAAAATTAGAGTTGTATTCCTTGCCACAACAGCTGCCTTTAAAAAACCCTTTGCACAAGGCAATGTGACTGTGTAGTGTAGAGGCCAAGCATAGATGACTGTGGCTGCACTTGGTAGCTCCCAAATGTGAATGTGTGAAATTGTTTGAAGAAGAAGACATATTTATTCATTTTAAGAGACTCTTATAAAGTCACAGATGGTATTTAAGGAGCTGGCACGGTGAGTCTGCAGGGTTAATTGGCTTGCATCTGCAAACCGTTGAATTCTGAATGAGTACTTGAATAGTCATCTGGGTTGAGGATGCATACGAGAGCAGTGGTAACATTTCTTTCAGTCATGTTTAATGGCCTCTGTGGTTGTATGTTGTAGGTTTGTGGATGATAAAACTACATGGGAAATCTACAGACAGTTCCTGTGGGGACCTGCCCTGCTCATCAGCCCTGCACTGGACCCAGTATGGTGCAACATGTGCACATGTTTTGTATTGTTTTTATTTTTTTTATAGCTTTAAGGTTGGCTCTGATTTTCTTTAACTGATTTTTTTGACAGGGAGTCACAACTGTAAGAGGATATATTCCTAACGACCGCTGGTATGACTTTCACACTGTAAGTACTTGTTCGTAACAACAGTAAAGTATTTAGTGTCAAAGTTCTTGCAGAATGCTGAGAACTAAAAGGTGCCTCTGTTTTACTGACTTAACAATTTTAACAGGCTAAAATAAAAACTACAACAAACATTCACCTGACAGTAAATACAGTATGACAACACCATCACAGAGCTACAGCTTAGCCACTACAGAGAGCACCTTAATAACAAAAACCTACTCTGTGGGGCTAAGGGAGTCCCATCTGTTAAACAGCATTACAACCCCTTGTCACTATGCACACATACTAACACATTTCCACATATGCTAGTCTGTGCTTTTAGTCTCTACCCTACCGATGCAAAGGACCTGTTGAATTAAATTAATCAAAGATAATAACCTGTAGTATTTCTAGTACTTTAATAGTATGTAATTATTTCTTTCATCAGGCCAAAGCTGTTGGAGTGCATGGCACAATGGTTGACATGCCAACACCCTTGAATCATATTAACCTTCACGTCAGAGGAGGATATATCTTACCCTGGCAGAAACCAGAGAACACTACATATTACAGGTAAGTGAGCATACATTATGACTGATACATCTTGAGAGTTTGCAGCTACAGGTCAGCATCCTGTGTGTTGTATGACTTGTGTGTGTACGCGCGCGTGTGTGTATGTGGGGCTTAGTGCCTGTGCAGAAATGCAGAACGGAGCATATATCACTTGTGTGTTTGAATGAGAATGAAAGAGAGAGACAGTCAGAGGGCGATGACTGTTCCAGCAGGAAAGAGGTCAGATGGATCCCCTCAGCAGGAATATATTTGTTCTCAGCAGCAGGTATAAATAGACATTGTCCTCTATTACAACAAATCTATTACAACCCTTTCTGCCCCTTTTGTTTTAGTCGGAAGAATCCTTTAGGACTGATCGTTGCCCTGAGTGACGCTGGAACTGCCAAGGGATCATTCTTCTGGGACGATGGTGAAGGAATAGGTAAGCAAAAGGTTACTTTTGAACACGTACTGCCACCAAAACAGCAAATACTGTATGTGTTCATGGAGTCATTATTCCTGAATAGTAAAATGACTCACTAGAACTAATTTTTTTTCCTTTTGTTTTTTGTGGAGTTGCCATTAATAATAGCCATAAATAAGAGTTAGCATAAGAAATGCAATCACCAGACAGTTTTTTTCTAGGCATTAATAGCTTCACTGTCTAGTGAGGCTGTGCCAGGCCTGAAGTGGACCCAAATGCAGAAACTTGTGCACGGAAAAAGAAACTTTATTAGCAGCTTTTTCTAGCAAATAAAGCTGCTAAACTTTATTTAGTATAACTTACAGAAAACAAATTAAAAATCTAGAACATAGAACTATGAACAAAATACTGGGACACTAGAAGCACGGAAAAACCAAAACCAGAAACACAGGGAGACTTACAACACATGAGGGGGTATGATACGACAAAGGAAAACACAGGGCTTAAATATACAAGGGACGAATGCAGGGATGAGAAACAGGAGGGAAATACAGCTAGGACTAATAAGACATAAGGAGACAACAGGGTGCAAAGGTAGATACACTGACATAGGACATGGGACCGTCAAAATAAAACAGGAAATGACATGAACATTGAACCAGGAAACAAAACACAACACCAGGAACACAAGGCAGGCACAGAGACTAAAAATCACAGAGGTGCTAAAGAATAACTAAGGAATACGAAATACAAACGACTAAACCACAAAAAAGCCCACAAAATCCCAGAACATAGAATAAACAAAACCTGACTCCAGACCATGACATTCACATGAATATCATGGTACAGGAAGAGCAGTAGAACATTTTAGGTATTTTTATCACAGTTTCTAATCTTACTTACAACCCTGTAACCAGATACGTTTTCAAACAGGAAAATCCTTTTTTCATTCTTATCTTGAAATTTACATTTTCTGTTTTTTTTTATTTATGGGTTTAAATCACCTATTTCAAAAACTGATATCATTACCACAAAAGACAGAAGTGGATCAATCGCCAGAACTTGATGCTTTTTAGTGGACGAAAGCTGCTAAGTTGGTGTGCAAACAAAAAAGATCAAGCTTGTTGTATGATAAGAATAACAGGCTTGCTGTTTAAATTACAAGATGTGCACTGATTAATGAAAGATACAGAACATTTTGGAAAATTAGAAAATCAGAATCCACTAATGGCTTTTCATCCCAGTGTGTGTTAAGCTCCTGCGCAGTTAGTTATTCAGTGAAAGTAATTCTGCTACTTTCACTGAATATGAAATTCAGTATGGATTTTATCAGAAAGACACAGTGAGCTACAACACGTCTATCTCTACTTCCTCGCTTATTCTCAGACATGCATATTTACACATACACGAACAGAATCAGTCTCAGAAGTGCGTCTGTGAGAAGATGCACTCGTCTGTGCACGGTCTGTTTGTGTTGGGACAAAGGAGAGAAAGGCAGATAGTAAGCAAGTGAGGAATGCATAGAAGGGGAGTGACAGAAACCATTACAGTAATTCCCTGTGTCACAGCCTAGAGATATGCTCTCCATCACTCCTCTTTTATCTGGTCCCTTGCTTCTCTCTTCTGCGTCTCCCTGTCTGTCTGCCATGTAGCCTTCCTATGTCTTGCTTGCTTGCTTTGCCTCTCAGCGTATCGCTTTCTTACCTGTACTATCTACTTTTCTGCTTGTTTCGGCTTCCGCATTTTTAAGTTTTACCTCAGAGGTTTTGCTATTCTCTCCGCTGTCTGTCAGGTCAGTCCAGCTGCAGCACTCATTGTGCTACTCTGTCATTCACTGGTGTTCTCTCGTGCATTCAACTGGTTTTACTTTCAAGCATTAATGCCACCTATGTATATTTAAGTGGCATAGCCAACTGTTTATTTTACTTAATTGGGTTTTCTAAGGTGATTATTTACTTGCTCTTTAGGTAATATTAATATGAACTTAAACCTTGATCAACACAAATTTTTATGCATCCCTTATATGTCGCTGCGTCGCTCATTGCATAGTCACATACTCCTTTGCATACCCTCCATGCCTCTGCTCTGAATGTAATTCACTCCTGTTTCTCTCCTCAGACACAGTGGAGAACAAAAAATATCTTCATGTCACATTTTCAGTGACGTCGGTGAGTTCAATGGCCAAATACAAGCCATACTTCCCCCCCCCCCATTATCATCATTATTACTATTAATGCAGCAAGACAAGCAGATCAGCTGATACCTTAGCATTTAAAAAGGCTGTGGTGGTGTGTGTGGCTGTGGTCAACATAATTTTGGTCAGGTGCAAAGCTTTTGTTGTGAATGAACCCTAATCAGAATTCTGTGGCCTAAAATTAACATGCTTAGACAGAAGAGCCTGAAGTTGAGTGGATATGTTAATGCAGATTTCGGTGTGTTTCTGGCATTACAAATGATTTAATAATCCTGCCTTTTTAAGGCAACCTCTAATGTAGAACAAAACATTTTTTAGGGATTTATGTGGAAAGAAACAAACTAACTGACAGAAACAAACAAAGAAAATCCCAAATAATCAGACAAATAGTTCCCAAAGGTATTATGACAAACCTATTATCTACCTTGTATAAAACCTCTAACCAGTAAGTACACTGTCTCCAGGCTCACAAATCAGAATTATGTTGAAATGCAAACCTTGTGACTCACCACTCAATCCAGTTTTGAAGTGCATTTTAAACAGGTTTTCTGACTCTCTATTAGCTCTCATGTTTCTTGAGACTTTCTGTTTTAAAGTCTATATGCTGATGAACATGAACAGCTATATGCTTTCTGTTTGATTTCCTCTTGCTGTTTTGGGGAAATCAGAAAGGAACATGCAATACTCCAGAAAGGTCACATACAGTCCTTTAGTTTATACACTTTAAATACTTTGTCTACCTAAAGTCCAGGATCAACCAGGATCATGAAGGATAACAGAGTAAAGTCATGCAGGTGCAGGAAGAGCGTGTAAGGACTTATTCCTTGAATTTTGGTCTGAGACACCAGTGCCAACCCTGGCAACACCATGCCACCATGCATAAACAACTATCAAGCTTATTGAGTGAAGTGGATGAACGAGTTTTGTCCACTGACATGAAGACATTCTTAAATCAAAACATAACCCTAAAGGGTGTGTTATCTATAAGGAACAAGATAGTAAAGGATTCACTTGTGATTCTAATGAAGTTTTACAAAATTGAATTCAAATTTGGCACCAGCAACAGAGTTGCCTCATTGGTGTCTTTTGGGGTAAATTTTAAAATATTGCTACTATGTAAGGATCATATCCTTCTGCAAAAGGTATTTAAGTTAGTTGAAAAAAAGAAAGAAAGGTGGCCTATGTGTTATGGCAAAGTTTGTTTGGTAACAACTTGATAGTAGTTCAGGTCGGACATGTTAAAAACTCCCGAATAGCTAGGACCAGTGGGAATAACCCAGCCACAGTTGCCTCTTTGCCAGGCAAAGACCCAAAGGCACACATTAATACACACATCTAAACCCAAACACACACATATATGCAAAACCCTACAACATACACTTAAAGCTACCGTGGCCAAACATCTGTGGCTGTCCTCTGCCTACAATCAGGCTCAATTCAAAGCAATTTCACACAGCGATAAAACAGGCACTGCCTGACAGCCAAAGAGGGAGAGAGAGGAAGTATGTGTGTGTGTGTGTGTGTGTGTGTGTGTGTGTGTGTGTGTGTGTGTGTGTGTGTGTGTGTGTGTGTGTGTGTGTGTGTGCACGTATTTTGTGTGTGCACGCATGCGTATGTAAGTGACTGTGGGGATGTATGTATGTGCGAACAGGCAGATGTGAGAAGATGAGGATAAGTTGAGCAGAAGCAGCCTGGCAGATTAGCAGATCGTATGCCACTTTGGATGTCTATCTGAATGTAGGTGCGTATGTGTGTGTATTCGTATATGTGTGTTCTCTTAGCTCTGTATGAGTGTTGGACCTCAGTACAGCTAAAAGGAATCAGAGTAAACAACATTACCTGTTGGATATAAAACTATAGGACTAAAAATAGAACTATATAAGGAAGAGATTCAAATAGTAAATCTCACTCACTGAAAAGATGAAGCAAAAAATAAACAATAATGCATGACTGGGTAAATTTCATGACTCAGCTTAAACATTTTTCCAGCAAACTGAATATGAAGTTCATGATTGTTGTTATCTGTCCTGTCATGCAATTCCTATAACAATACATATATTCCCATAACACAACAAATTGACATTGTGTTTTGTACATATACATATATATGATTCCCCTTAACGCCTCCTCTTTGTCTTCATCACTTTCAATTTTAGAACACTTTGATCAATGCTGTGGGAACATCTGGCCTGGATGCTGCAGATTATTTGAAGCTGGGTGTGGTGAGGATTTGGGGCGTGGGAACTGAGATCACAGAGGTTACCATAACTTTAAATGAAGGCCCTCAGCCACTAACCCCACAGCACAACCTTGAATCACAGGTCAGTACATTTCTGGAACACTTAATTCAATTATGGTTAATGCCAATGTCCAAATATTGTGTATATCCACATTAAAATAAAATTAATCAAGTATTATTCATTAAACTACAGATGACCGTATAAAACCTAAACTGCATATAGGAAATGGTCTATCACCACAAAAGCTCCTAACATAAATTAAATGTTGAAATGAATGTTGTGATGTTCAAAAATGAGCGTTGGTGCTCTGTAGGCAAGCCAGAGGTTCATGGTCAATAAAGTTCAGCCGCAGAAGGAGGGTGTGTACCAAAACATGACATGAAACACAGATTTTCTAAAGCCTTAAGATACTCAAAATAAAAGTATAAATAATAGCAATAAAATTCTCAGAATCCAAATACCCAAATTGTAAATAAGAAAGAAGAGTTTGGGTCATGTTTAAAGATCTAAAGCTGTTTTGCAGTGCTACATTGGTTTGAGGTGGGAAATGAAAAAAAGGAATTAACAGTCCAAGAGGATAGCATGTATTCCCTCTCCTCATTTGGCTTATGATAAAATATTCCTGTCAAGGTTGTGTACTGTACTCAGTGCACTTATCAGAAGCATGAAAATGATAGCTACTGCAGCTCCATAAATAATGGTAGATGAAAAAGCTGTACATTTATACTGTTCTTGAGAAGATGGACAGGGAGAAGCCAGACGAGAGGGCAAGAATTGCAGATGAAGAAAGTCAGAATGACAGAGGACTCAGTGTTTGTGTGTGTTGGGGATGCAAGGATGGGTTACGAATACTGAAAAGACAGAAAGATGGTTTATCTGTAGAAAGAAGGGAAGGACAGGCAGTACTGGTGGAGAGAGGGAGAATGCATCACTGTAACTAGATGGAGGGAAAAAATAGAGGTGAAAGAGATAAACGTGAAGAATGAAGGATGTGTGGGGGTGGGGGAGAAAAAGGGCAGCGAGGAACAAGAGAAACGGAATAAGGATGACACAGTATGTGCATGGTAATAAGTAGTTTTTCAGCATGAGACAATCCATTTATCTTCTTAAGTATTGTCTGATGGGGTAACAACTTGAAAGAAATAGTAAGCAGCTGGTGCTGTGTCAGTTAAATACAGTGAGGTGGGAGAGCTATTTCTGTCTGACACAGGACGAGATGTTTCATCCTGAAGACGTATAGGCCTGCTCTTACTGTCATGCACAAAACACGTCTCAGTGTCAGCTTGTTTAACTTTACTGGAAAGATGTGCTGTGTATATATTAGAAAAACTGAATTATTAGCCTTTAGATCAGATCCAATTTATAGAACAGAAGGCAAGTGCTGTACATTCAACTCTTAAGTCCTGGATGATGTTTATTTAAAGAATAGTAAACGTGAGCCACCAATGAAGAAGTAAAACTGATGTCTCCTCTTGCTTTTACAGGAGCTGACGGTAGATATTACTGATCTGAATGTGAATGTGCAACAGACTTTTCAGTTAACATGGAAGACCAAGGCTTGAGTGCAGTATTTGTGTTCACTTGTAAAAAAAAAAAGATATCTTAAAATAAGGGTTCATTAATTTAAACAAAGATGTGAAGAATACATTTTGTTTTTGAACATGAAATGTGAAACCTCAGTGCCTCCCATCAACCTATAAAACCGAATAATGTTTTCCTTTTTACCGTTAGACTGTGCCTTTAAAACAAATGTTTGATTTACTCTAAATAACTTCAGAACTTTATTGTCATTCAATATCCCAAAATGTGTGATACCGTAGACAAAATAATGACTGCCAATCATGTCTATGGTAGGAATATTTTTTCTTGCAATCATGTATACATGCTGATTACTTTTAAGAAAATGAGAATAAGGTAATGTTAGGATCCAACTGCAATGAACTCTGTGCATCATATGCATGTCGTTCCTGCAAATAAGATATGAATAAATCAGTGAACTAAAAACTGTGTTTGGTCTTCTTCTCCAGTTATATGTGTCTCTGTTTTCATATTGGTCTTTTAATCCAGTTAAGAGAAAGTTATAATGACCCATATAATCAAACCTGCACAAAATCTTAGGAATGATGATTTTGATAGGTGCAAATGTGACGCATCATTGAGGTTTTGTAGGTACTAAGAATTTAGTAATAGTAAATTAAGTTTCATTAACTCCAGTTTGTACTTTGCACTTGTGTTATTGTCATTTAGTGCTGTGCTTTTGCCACTTGTATTTTTCACAGTAGATATGCGCAGACTTGTGCATGTATGGGTGTTTGTGTGGGTGTGCCAGCATCTATTTATAGCTCTCACCTGCAGCAAGCTGTCTACCTGTGCTTTGTCTCATCCCATTATTTTCCCATATAATGATACAGCCATCCATTATTCAGCCTGCAGTAAACCTAATGATGTCAATTTAGCCATGGGCACCTCAAATTGATTTCCACTCTAATCGCCACTCCACGGGAAGCAATGTGTTTGGGGGTTGCTGTAGAACGTTGTGTTTATGCGCTCATGTCCAAAAAGTTTAGAACTGTGATGAATCATTCTAAGCCCTGTGTTCAGGTTAGCTATTATTTTGAAAAGAGAATTTTTACACTTTGACTGTGAAAACATCCTTACCTTCAGTGCCTCTGGGACTAATTGAGCTGATGATCTGAAGAGGCATTCTTCCTGGATTCATACTGAAGTCATTACTGGTGTAAGAAAGAGATAAAGACTGTAGACTGTGAATGAATTCGAAGTTTTGTATTCTTCACATTCCTGGTGGTTACTGGTTCCTTTTTTTACACATATATATTTTCTCTCTCATTTTGTCAAAGAAAGAAAGTTAATAATGAATTACCCCTGACACTACCATGTTTTGAATTTGTTGTGAATGAGACTTAAATGCTTTCTTTCTGTCAAACATTTGTAAAAATTGACAACAGCATTGGCTCAGATTTTTCTTTTCATCATTTCTGCTTTCCTGTAATTTCCAGCTCAATTTTGTTCTCATCATTCTGGTCAAATCTCTTGCCTGTCTTCTGTGAATCAATCAACCTCACTCCAGTTCCACATGGATGTAGCCCAAACTACATGTTTTGGGAGGGTGACTGGTTTGCAATTAGTTGGCCACCAAAGTTTTCTGCTCTGTACCACACAGAGGCTTGTCGAATCAGTGTAGGTTAGAAAGATTTGGGGTTTTTTGCTCAATGTTAAAATTTCTAATGCTCAGAAAAAATCACTGCTCTCGCTTTTCTTTTGTTTTAATATAATCCCCGTAGTCAACCCATGTCAAATACGGGTCTACTCGTACTTTAAAGAAGTGTTCCTTAGGCTTGAACGTCTCTCTCTGGGCCTGACCCACTAGATAAACACGGCAGGTTTCCTGTTCTCAAATATGTCATCATCCCTTTGGCCCAATCATTTTTACCCATCTTCTGTCTGCCAATCAGCCTCTGTTCTGTGCTCTTTAAATCTCAGTGCTTAGTGCTGTATTTATGCAAGATACAATATACTCCAATAAAATCCTATTAGAATGTTCCAGATTCCTGAAATTTGAAAAAAAGGGGGAAATCTGATATAAATTCAAAATACCTAAATTTATCTTTAAAAAAAGCTATTGAAAGAGAGCTGTAACATAAGAAAATGTGCATAATCATGTTCATTTATTCCTCATTGTTGGAGATAGTCGATACAGCTAACCACGAGCCTGCTATAAGAGCAGTTAGTTATCAAGGTAACTGCCAGCCAAGATTAGGCTTAAGGGTCCTAAAAATTATTGTTTGCCTGTGATAAATAGTTGGATTACATTCACATTCAGACTTAAGTCAGTAAGTCTGACAATATTAGATGCCCTTCAGAGAAAGTTTAGGTAACACTGCCAAAACAGCGGTGCTTACACTGCCAACAGAAAACTTCAGGATATCTTTGACAACTCACCTGAATATCACTGCCATCAGTCATAAGTGAGCTTCACTGACTTATCGACCCGTATTGGAGCCCTTTCACAAATTTCTACATCTTCCTCTGGAGTAAATAGACAACGAATACTTCAGACACCCACCATTTTGAGAGCTGAGGTAAACAGTGGACTGACAAGCTACACTTACTACAGATGAAAAGTTGGAAGTGACTCAGATAAAAACACTAAATATTTATTTGACACATATCTGGGATTTTTGTTGTTGTTATTTTTTTTTATCCCTGAGTTATTTCTATATAAATATGGTGTGTAAAAAGTGTTTTTCTTATTTTATACACAGACAGTAAAAGAAACTTGCTGGCTGTCTATGGGTGTATAGCAGGGCTCTCCAACTCCAGGCTTCGACGACCCATGTCCTGCAGTTTTTAGATGTGTTCTTGATCCAACACAGCTGATTCAAAGGGCTAAATTACCTCCTCAGCATGTCTTGAAGTTCTGCAGAGGCCTGGTAATGAACTAATCTTTTGTGACCCAGGGCGAGATCTAAAACCTGCAGGACACCAGCCCTCGAGGCCTGGAGTTGGAGACCCCTGGTGTATAGGGTACAGAGGGCTAAATGTCAAGCAGATATTAGGTAAACAAAATTTGAGCTTATAGTATTTAATGAACTACGAGGATTTAAATTTAAGGATTTAGAAATTTAAAAAAATCTACATACAAATAAATAAAATAATTAAAACGCACTGCAATAAAAATTAATCTTTAAAATGTATACAAAAAATATATACATAATATATATTTAGGATATTTTTAACAAAAAAAACATAAATAGCATTCTCCATCAGTGTTCAAATAATTCAATTCTAGTTCCAGATTGTCAAAACATGATTTTCGCATGATTTTTCTAAATTAATGAGGTCCAACGCTTCTTATGGATAGTTGTCTTTTTCTCTGACTTTCTAAAAGAGAAGCCATCTTAGCAGAAAGCATGCCTTCAAGTAAGTTGCAGTAACAGTAATGTGTCTTTGTTCCCGGGGTGAATGACAGATACAACAGAGGCACAGATGGGTGATGGGGGTGGGGAAATGAAACAACATAAAAGACAGAGAGAAAACACTGTGGCAAAATCAAAGTCTGTCAAATGTGACAGGCGCGTGGGTGCGTACACGTGTGCTATTAACATGTTAGCAAATGGTGTGAATTATATATTTCATATCTTTATGCATATGCCATATTTGAACTATTAAGAGCTCAGCAAAATCACCTGTGAGGTGTTACAAAACCAGTAATAATGAAAGTCAAATCCATGAGCACATTTCTGTGACAGTCACATCAGAAAAACAGCAAGGTGCGTAAAATGTCACCTGTCACAATAAATTCATATGCTAATTTTTCAGGACAAGCTGAATCTTGAAAATGTGCATCATTTTAAAATTAGAAATAGTTCATCTCTCATGGATTCGCAACGCCTTCCCCCCACAATCATATACACAGGCCTTAAAATTTAAATATAGACTATAGACTTGACCGTGTCTCCCTTTCTTTCTTTCTTTCTTTCTTTCATTTCTTTTCTCCCACACGGTTTTTTCTGTCATATTTTCATCTGATGAAGACAAATAGTTTAGAGACAATGAAGCAGAACCCTACTGAACCAGGTCCTTACAGCCAGGCTCACCATTTGACACACACAAGCACTCTCACTTACACACAAACACATAAAAATGTCACCTGTTTGACATGAGTAGTTTCACCCCTCACATTTGCTGATCTGTTGCTCATTTAGGGAAGTCATCTGCCCAGTGAGAGCTAACAGTGCAACTTTTATAGACGCATGAATGGTTCCTGACCCTGTCTGAAACACACAAGAAAACGCTTTCACAAAGCCTTCTGTTGTAAATAAATAAATAAATAAGAGGGGGAAAAACAAAAAAGCAACTCTGGATAGACTCGGTACAAAAACTGAAAAGGGAATGGGGAGGTGGGTTTTAAGGTTGGGATGCAGGGGGTTGTGAAAACATTAAAAACTAATAAACATAATGAAAAAATTAAGTAATTTATGGTATTTGTTAGTGCAACATAGCTTGATTTTTATGCATGTTCTTCTAATAATCTATTATTGAGAAATATCTGGCTAAAATGCCATTTTTGTCTGTGATAAAAACTGGCAGTTTTAAAACTGAATGAAGAACCTGCATCACTTTTTTCCCCACTTGTTCCACTTCGCTGATCATTTGAATGTAGGTACAAGTCACATTGAGAATATTGATATTACACATGGACAGCCTGCTAGCAAGTTGTTGTAGCACTTCTAACACGATTGTCTGTATAAACCAAGTGCAACCAAATACGAAACAAGAAGAAGAGCTGCGTATTAAATATAGCTAATGCTTCCTTTGATGTTGTGCAGACACAAAGTAAACATGTTTGTTTTCTTGCTAGAACTGATTTGATTCCATTCACTGATTCTGATTGGCTTGTCAGGGCAAAAATGAGCTGTCCCATTTTATGGCACTGAAAGAGATTATGTTGAAGACAGACAAAAAAACAAGACCGAATGTGGAAACCTGTTTATATTTGCTGAAAAACCTGGTAGAAAATGTAATTCAGAGGCGTTAGCGTTTCTTTTGTACTGGAATGTAAATTGTTTCGTTTTAGACCTACGAACAACATGGCCTGTCAGTCGCACTGTGCTGCAGACTGAAAAATCTGCTACAAAGCTACAACTGTTGAATTGGTTGTGACATTCATGGTATCCATAATGCTCTTCTGACATGTTTTTCCTCTGTTGAATCAGCATGTCAAGCTTTGTATTTATTGTGAAACCATCTCCGACATGGATAGCCATAGAATTCCAGACAATGAATCCTTATGACTTTAAGCCTTTCTTAGATTCTGTCTTAGATTTTTTACATTCTTAGCCATAGAATTTAGCAACTAATGACATGCCTATCATTTCAGTAAACATGGAGGAAACACTATAGCATCAGCCAGCATCTCAAAATAATATTAATTCTGTAGCTGAATATTGTACATTGTACACGAGGAAAAATTATGTTGATTTAAACATATGTGTGACTAACTTTAATCAGTAAAGATAAAAATTTCATCCATAACATTGTTTGTTTTTTCCAACATAAAAACGAGGATTAATTTAAAAACATGACTGAAGGGACCTTTTCCTTCAAAAGGGACATTTAAAGATGAAGGATACAAACTGTGGAGAGAACTAGACAGCCATTTTGTTTAATATAAATAATAAATGTCATTAAAGCACATCTGTCGACACTTGTTCGCTTCCCCTTCAGGTATCATGGCAATCATAATTGCACCATTACCATCATCATCTTGATCACTATTGTCATTATTCTTAACATGTCTCATTCAAGAGAAAAAGCCCATTCCACTACCAAAAGACAAAGGACACTTTTCTTTAATTGTGGAATTTAATTAGGCATGAAACTAAGTATTAATATTATGTTGAATAAAATATGTGCATTATATAGTACTGTGCCACACCATTGCTATAAAAACATGTTGGGAAATATTGAATAATTTCTAGACAATGTTTTTTTTTTTTTACTCTCCTTATGTGTCTGTTTGCTTAGAAAGAACCTACTGATCAGTGGTGCACAAAGATCACTTTAAACCCAAGGTGGACACAAGAGTTCACTGTGTTAAGCTGAGAGAAACTAGAAGGTTAATTATGAGTCAGTGCAAACTGGAACAAAAATATTTCTCTCTTTTACTGGATAGAGCACTGAGAAGAAAAAAATTTTTTTATTTCTGCAGATAGTGGATTAAGCACCAAAGGATGGCCACATGCATGCAAATTTATAAATCACATCAAATGGTACAACCGCACACCCACACACTTACACACTCATATAAACATCCCTTACAAATCAAATCAAAACAAGGCAAACACAGAGGGGGAACCATTTTTGAACTAGCCAAACCATCCATGCAGAAAAGGATTTAAATATCCTCGTGATTGCATCACTTCCAGTTCAACAGAGCTAGTCAAATGCCTCTGGTGGCCAAGTAATTCAGTGCAGTAAAGTGTGCACAAAAGCCTGCAAATTATCCAACTTGCATGATCACCAACAAACTCAAAGTGCAAGTTAAGATCACATGGTAGGGTATTCAAAGAAACAAAAGAAAAAAAACCCTCAATTGCCCTCAACACATGGGTATCATTCTATTTATCTATTTAGCAGCGCTTACGTAGCCATCGGCTAATAAAATAAGGACACCACAAAAGACGACCAATGAATGAATAAATAACCCATGTTCAAAATATACACTGTCAAGGCAGTGAAGTCTCCTCTAAGCTTATTCAGTTTATTCTGGGCGCTGCCATAGAGACGCAAGGACTGAAGAATCTAACTCTAGCTTCATTGTGGATTGCGATCACCAGCTTAAGGACACATACGTGAGTTACCTGCATACTTCACACACTTGTGTTGGCTCAGTTAATGAATGTTTGTGGGAGAGACATGTTACATTCTCAGCACAAGAAGATGAATATAGCAAAAGATGGCAGTCATGCATGGTAGTAATTGCAAAGCTAAAAACAGGGATGTGTTTTTTTTAGATAGTTTACGAGTAAATGTTGCCATGACAACACGCATTGCCTGATTGACATTTAGAAAGGACATACTGGGATTACGCTCATCTTCGTGTGTGTGTGTGTGTGTGTGTGTGTGTGTGTGTGTGTGTGTGTGTGTGTGTGTGTGTGTGTGTGTGTGTGTTTGCATTTCAAAGCATCTGATTCTTTCAAATTTCAAGAAATCCAGAGCATTTCCATTTCTTAAAAAGCATACTTTTTTGTAAATGTGATGCTTTTTGCATACAGCTGATGACAGCAAACTTGAGAGTTCCTGAGAAAAAGAGATTACCATCACAGAACAATACAGCGGATGATGACAAATTGAGAGTGATCACTAAAAGTGGATAGGGGAAGATGAGAAAGGAGAGTAGAACACAAGAGAGGGATGATGAGAGATGGAGAGCACTGGCATGGTGAGGGATCAGGTCAGGAAGAATAAAGGATGGTGGATGATAGTCATGGAAATACAGAGTAGAAGGGATAGATGGTAGGAAACAGAGAGGGGGGGTGTCCTCTTGGTAGAATAGTTCTGATTGAGGTCAGTTTTCCTACCAGATGAGATACCACTTTAATCACCCTCTGCCTGTCTCATCACCATTGAGGGGATGGCCTCATCAGGGAAAGAAGAAAGACACTGCTTAGAGACAGAAAGAGAGACAGACAGAGAGAACAAGACATATCAAGAGAAAGAGAAATTACAAACAGAGAAAAACATACAAAACATGAGTGAGATATGGAGAATAAGAGACTAGGGGCTGATTTCCAGAGAGAGAAGGGAAGTGAGAGAAAGAAAACATATACTGCATGAGTTACAATGCGAAAGTCGTTTCCAAAAGTTGAACTTACATTTAGTAGCTATTCACTAAATCTCTCAACATGAGGTTCAAAGAGATGTCGATGCAAGTGAATGAGGCCATTATTAAGCTGAAAAACCAAACAGGAGCAGTCTGGTACATAAAAGGCCCTGCACAGATCCAGAAAAAAGAAGGAAAAAAACACTCTTTGGACAGATAAAACCAGGATGAACTTGTTCTAGAAGGATGGGAAAATAAACACTGGAGAATGACAGGAACATGAGCTCTTCTTTTCATTTTCATACCACATGATCTGAGGCATGATGGAGTATATTTTATGACATTGGCATGTACTGGTATCATTGGTGTTTACTGATGATGTGTTTGCTGATAGAAGCAGTGGGATGAATTTTGAAGTGTACAGGGCTGTACTCTCTGCTCAGATTTAGCCAAAAATCTGTAAATCGGATTGAAAAGCACATCACATGGACACTGATCTAAAGCATATTGCCTGAATTATACCAGAGTCAAACCTCTCTTTATTGCTTTAATTTAGATAGCTGGTCTGCAGTGTTGGCACATGGCATTGAAGAAAACAATGGAATGAATCAATCACGTCCCTAAATTTAATTTAGCACTTTCAGATAGATATCTACAGTAAGAACTTTCCCCTAGTGCTGTGTAGACCATTATGCTAAAATGGTCAAGCTAAAGAGAATTTTCAGGAAATATTGGTAAATGTTCAGTTTCTATGCCATATGTCAAGACAAGATTGAGGGTGCCTTAACCGTTTTGGGGTTTTTTTCTCTTTTCCCCTGTCTCGGCCAAGTTTTGAGGATTGATTAGAAACGTGAATGGGTTGGTGGTGTGTTGAGGGCTGCTTTGGATTATTATCCCCACAGTCACCCAGCTAGCTTGGCTTCCAGGCTGCTTGGGGAGTTTTGCTGAGTTTTGAGACCCACGAGCTATGTCTATGTTTTAATAGTTTAGATCATGCCTATTCAACTACGAAGTTAGTTGGGCCAGATTTTCAAACCGAGGAATTTATCTGGGCCAGATATTTTTTTGAAGCCAGTAAGCAGCAGATCATGATCAATTTCAAACCCACACAAGTGTACTGAAAAACAAGTTGTTTTTTTTATTCCTTTTCCCCTATAAATCTGGTGGTGACCTCTCACAAATGCACACCAAAAGGTCCATTTAAAAAAAAGGGAGCTATAACTAAACTATTTTTTGCACATTTGAAATAATAATAATAATAATAACAAAAAACCATTTTGATAATTCCCTTTCAAATTAAAATAAATATTTCGCTGACCACTCACTTTTCCTGCCATGGATGGAGCCCCATCCGTCACAAGTATACAGACACGCTTCATATCCAGACCATTTTCCTCAAAAAGAGCTGAAATCTTCTCAAACATTATTTCGCCAGCTGTGTGTCCCTCTAACGGTAGTAAACCGAGCAATTTCCCATCCAAAAAACAGACATATACGCATAACTGTGCATTATCAGTTCTGTCTGTGATCTCCTGCTATAGACATTACATCAGTTTTCTTCAGGTCATCTAACAGCATTTCAAACTCGTCTGACGCCAGAACTTCAATTCTACAAATATTTGAACTGTCCTACAGGGGTACGTTTTTAATAGCAGATGTCACACTCACTTTTTACCGCATCCACCACGGCCAGCATGCAGTATTTCATTGTTTCAGAATCTGTGAAAGGCCTTTTCTTCTTCGCCAAGAAGCAAACACGAAGGGAAGATGCTGCAGCTCTCTCTTGGGCTGTACAGGACCCTCACCATGGTAGTACAACTCCGGTTGTAAGATTATTAAACTCGATAAAATGAACAAGTATTTGTCAGTCCAGGCAGGGTTAAACCAACAGTCTTCATTGCCAATTTTGCACTTCTGAAGTGAGAAAGACATGCTGTTGTCGCATCATATATTA
Organism: Pundamilia nyererei; assembly: GCF_000239375.1. Classification (NCBI taxonomy): domain Eukaryota; kingdom Metazoa; phylum Chordata; class Actinopteri; order Cichliformes; family Cichlidae; genus Pundamilia; species Pundamilia nyererei. The sequence continues at coordinate 226,369 of NW_005187404.1, forward strand.
CGATGATTGTTTAATATGTTTACATCACGGTGCATTGTGGGTTAAATGTTGCTAGGCTACTAGGAGTGTTGCATTCACAGTCTACACTACGCTGTAGGAATTTTTAATTTTTTAAAAAATTAATTAATGAATTCATTTTTTGCGTTTTTCTGTGTTTCTGCCAGGACCACAGGCAGGGCCACTCGCAGGTTGCTTCTGGGCCGCATTTGGCCCGTGGGCCGCCATTTGAATAGGCTTGGTTTAGATAGAACTTAAATCAAGCTAGCAGACCTGAAAAGTTTGATGAATGAAAGCTATACCTACAATTTGCAAGTGATTAAACAGAATCAGTGCTTTGATAAGGCATGCATAGTTTATAATATAAAATTGATTGCTATGTAAGAGACTGCAAGTTATCAAGCTAGAGAGATCAGCCAGCAGAACACGACTCTTTGTTACAACAGACAGAACAGGAACAGGAAGTGATACAATAGCACATCAGAGCCAGCACCAAGTGGGAGAACCACCAAGTCTTACAGCCAGGCAGAATAATCAGCCTGTATGGAGACAAAGATAAAAATAAAGAAACAGGCAAACAGAGAGAGATCAGAGCAAAAGATGAATAGATAGGATTCTGGTTTCAGCATGAGGTTTCCCATCTGTCTGTAGCCAGAGTGACACCTGCTCAGCTTTGATTCAAAACTGCACACTGAGCTTTAACAGGAGGCACACATCATGAACAAAAAGAGCAGCGTGCACATATGTTTGTTCTCACATATGCCAACAAAAAAACTGAAAATCAGAGTTCACAAGGCCCTCAAAGATACAAAATTCTGAGAAAGCATAAAATATATGGAAACTATAAGAGAACAACACGTTTTCTTGGTGAGGATCTAATCCTATGGAAAGTAGAAACTTTAGAAACTATTGGGTAACTAGTAGTCTATGAATTATTTCCTTCCTTACTTAAAACGATGTAATGATTCCACCCAGCCTGTGGAAAGGGTTCGGAAGAAGGACAAAACATGTTTACAATCACAGGAGTCTTTCTTACACAATCACCCTCAAGGCAGAGAAATATATCACATTTGTTGAATAAATGAGGACTGATGGAAAACCTCTTTGCAATTCTCTTCATTTACAGCTTGTTTGGAATCAGCTTTCCTTTGGTATTAAGGGGATGATTATCTTGGGTGGGAAAAAAAAAACATCAGGAAAAGAGCTCATCATGCCTGCTTATACACAAAAGACATGCATCCCTTAGTTTAGACATCATAAAGAAGTACTTGTCAAACAGAGAACTGTTCTACTTACTTGTTACACACATTTGCTTGGTCTGATCATCTCTTAGTTTCAATTGCTCTTCAGTAAGATTTATGCAATAAAACATGGATTCGAATAATCTGCACCATGCAGCTTCATTTTGTTATGATTCTGGCAATCATGTCAAAAAGACAGTTTTAAATGGACTCTGCACCTTTAAGAACACCCTTACTGCTTCCACAAGAATTAAGAGTCCAACAGCTAAAAGCTGACTGAAATTGGCTCATGGAACAGTAATTTCTTTGATACTAAGCACACCAAAAGATCTATAACACGATGGCTGATAAAGAACATGATGGCTGATAAAGAAAAGAAGTTGTTGCAATGACCCAGGTCCAGACCGCAACCCAATTCAATTTCTCTGGCAAGACCTTAAGAGAGCTACGCCTGTAAGGCGAGAGACTGATTTCTGAAAACACTTACCTACCTACGCTCCCATTCACATTCCTTGGCAAGTTTATTGGATATTGCTACAATATCCTACCTCATTATATATACCTCTGGTTGTTCGTAATAAATATTCTAAACGTATCATCTGTCTCTGGGTTTGCATCTGAGTCCATAAAACAGCAAATGGTGATTTTCTTTTTTCTCTTTTCTTTTTTTTTTCTTTTTTTTTTTTACACACAGGCAGGTTTTGTGTCAGTGACAGGGCCAGCAGAAAACATTTGGCTAGGGACCTACGGTGCCTTTTTAAGCAACCGAGGGACTCCTAGTGAAGTCTGGCAAGCGACCCTGCATGTTAAAAAATTATGCTAAAGGGTTACCTGGTGTGTTATAATGTGACGGTAATAGGTCCTGACCAAGTGTCTTTGGAAATGAGACAGCTCTCCTTTAAAAAAAAGACCAAAACCAACAATGTGTTAACCTCTCTCTCTGTGGCTCTTACCCCCAAGCCTATGAATTCTCACTGAAAAACATGCTTTAACTTTCAGTAAAGGCTAAGTTATTACTAAAGTTAGGTCCCGTATCCGTTAAAAATAATAGATTTGAATGTTTCCAGTCATGTGTTTCGTGCATTAGTGAGTAAATGTTAAATGGAATGGTACTAGAAAACTAGTTCATGCATTTATTACTTCTAGGCTGGAATACTGTAATTTGTTATTATCAGGATGTCCTAAAAACTCCCTGAAAAACCTTCAGTTAACCCAAAATGCAGCACCAAGAGTACTGACAGGGACTAGAAAGAGGGAGCATATTTATCCTAAATTTGCTTCGCTCTCAGACTGCAGGCCTACTTGTTGTTCCTACAGTATTTAAAAGTAGAATGGGAGGCAGAGCCTTCAGTTTTCAAGCCCCTCTTCTGTGGAACCAGCTTCCAGTTTGAATTCGGGAAACAGACACTATCTCTACTTTTTTTTGCTAAAGCATATAGTTAGGGCTGGATCAGGTGACCCTGAATCTTCCCTTAGTTATGCTGCGATAGGTGTAGGCTGGTGGGGGATGATTCGTTGAGCATTTCTTCCTCAGTCACCTTTCTCACTCACTATGTGTTGTACAAGTTTCAATCACACATTAATACAGTGCTTAAGCACTTTCTAACCTATCCGAACACATGGATAAACTAGGTAGAACTTGCCTGATATGTAGGAACATAGACTGGGTTTGTCAGAGTTCGATCCACTGCGTTTCCAACTAGGAGAAAGCCCACTCTGCTACTGGAGTCAGTCACCCTATAGTGAGTATAAAGTCAGTTTATGAAGAGTTGTGGCCAAATGTTTTGACAGAGTTTGTTTTTTCATGCATTTTGATGCTTCAGTTTTCATTTTGATTAATTTTTACACAATTCAATGATATAGTAAAAACAATGACAAAGATTCAAACACACACAAACAAAGAAAAAATGGGGCACAACTGCAAGGAACAAATCCACATGATGTTTTGACAGCTCATATTTGTTAGAATAATCCTTACTGTACTTAAGGTATCGCTAGTATAACTTTGCTTTTACTCGGTTGGCTTTAAGACAAAGGATATCTCCATAAGTTAATGGATGACCATATGCATATCAATAACTTGATGAGTATGGAAAATGCTGTGTTTCTCTATGTGACCGTTCATTCTGATTTAGAGTTTTTTCTTAGAGTATAAAACTTCATAAACCACTGAATGTCAAATATTTGTTTTAGTTTGATCCTAAAATCTCAACGAAATATGTGTACCATTAAGTGAAATCAGTGCTATCAAAGAACTGGGAATACATGTGCACAGGTGTGTGCAGTGTGTGTAGTGTGAGCACTCTCAAGCTGTATACATGTATACAGCTTGAGTGTGACCCTGGTTTAATGCTTGTGTCTGATGTCATCCCAGAGATATATTGGTTTGGGAGTAATCTAAGCCTCAACACATTAAGGGAGTGTAGCTTCACTGAAGGATTACTCTGCACAGCAGGAGCCTGCCTTTAAATGTGTTAGCATAATGCTGGAGACAGCTAGGAGTAGAGGAAGGAGGCAGACAAAGGATAAATAGAGCGAGAGACAGTTTGTGAAAAGGAATAGAAAATCAGACAGGAACCCTACTGAACTGAAATGTTCAGTTCAGTAGGGTTCCTGTGTACTCACAAAATGTACTAAAGTCAGTTGTAATCTTGTCCATATAAAGAACAAGATTGTTATTGTAATATAGTGTAATATACAAAGTAGACATTTTGGGTGATTATTGCATTAGCCTTCTTGAGAAATACTGCCCGCTTTAGCCTATAATTGTCTCACAATTAACCTAAGTAGAAAATTACATGGTGTGTTGTAATCTTGCTCTCTTTTAACTCTTCTGCACCTTCATTACTAAACTTTTGCAGTCATTATTTTTTGACTGGTGAGTACAAGTATTCATTCAGTTTATTGTGCTTGAAAAATTATTGTATTGGGAAAAATCTGAATGTTTTAAGATGTTTTTAACTGAAGCTAAATAACCATTGATAAGCATTTTGGAAACTTATTTCACCACTATCTACAGTATAAATAGCATTTATAAAATATCACAGCATTATGACACTGTGGTGTTTGAATCACCACAGTGTCATAATGTGTATTTTGTGTCTTTGGCTGACAATTTAGCATATCTGTTATATTTACATTAAAGCCTATTTTGCTTTATTTATGTGTCTGGCATTCATATGACTCATCATGCTTTCACCATCTGCCCAACATTTTTGATGTCTGTTTGCACAAATTAAGCTGGAAAATCTGGTGAACCCAGTTAGTGCTTTAGACTCGAGGAATGTCTATTGCTATATAAAGAATTAATTCGTTTTAGGGTAAAAAACGAACAAAAAAAATTATGACAAAGGGTTTTATATAATTGCAGATATCAAAGAAATTTTGAACATATATTACTGCACATTAAGATGGACAGGCTTCTGAATGTATGAATATGTCTTATTTGGATGAACCAGATAGGGTAAAATTCACTGGCAACAAGGTGGCAAATGTTCGTGTACATTAAGCATGAAGAATCACAGTGGATGTGACATATGTAATCTTATTTGAAATTTGGCCATGCATGCACCCGTGGTATATGCGAGAGAAAGCCTAATGTGTGAATGTTGCTGTGCGTGGGAAGCAAGGGTAAACAGCTAAAGCAAATGCCAGTTTAGATTATGCATGAATAAGAGATGAAAATATAACGTTGCATGTGATGGAATCTGTGCTTAACATGCATGTTTAGATGGATACATGTAATACGAAGAGCATCCATGTTTATTGGTTGCAAAAAGCAAAATCAGTTCTGGGTTCACCATTTTTGATTTTGTGGTTAAGAAGACGCCAGAAAGTGAGGGTGGCGTATTTGGACTCGTGTTGCTTTTGGTTTACACATTTTTTGACCTTTGAAAGTCATTTGAAAAATGTGCTACTTTGTTGAAAATACAGCATAGATATAAACAGGGTATGTGGACAGTGATGTTGACAATAAAGACGTCAGTCAAATATCTATCTATTCATATATGTGTGTGTGTATAAAAAAAAAGCACCCAGCACGCCCATGCGGGCGGTTTTTTATCCTTCAAGCTCGGGTCCTCTACCAGAGGCCTGGGAGCTTGAGGGTCCTGCGCAGTATCTTAGCTGTTCCCAGGACTGCGCTCTTCTGGACAGAGATCTCCGATGTTGTTCCCAGGATCTGCTGG
>NW_005187404.1:234766-249464 GCF_000239375.1 Pundamilia nyererei
GATTAATTTTTTTATCCCCTTGTTGTTTCAGCAACATTAAATTTAAAAACTGTACGTTTGAGTTAAAATATATATTTATAATTTTAATAAATGACAAATTAAAAAAGCCTGAACATTTTTTTGTATCGAAAAAATATCGAACCGTGACACCAAAGTATTGAACCGAACCGAACCGTGAATTTTGTAATGCATACTAATAGAGAATCACAGACATATTATTTTTAAATGGGAAGGGAAAAACAATACTAAGAAGTGTTTCATAGTTTGAAAAATGTGCCATAAAGCAGGGGACATCTGAATAGAAGTGTTTTCAAATAATTCAGCTCTGTCGAAAGTTTGAAGGGCATGATTCATAGAGAAGGCTGCTTTATTACAGAGTCTGTTATATTAACTAGAAATGTGTGCGTAACAGCTGACCTGTGGGATGTAGGATGCAGCTCTTTCTAATAACAGATTCAGTGTGTCATGTGCATTATATGTTTGTTACTGGCTTCCAAATAAGTCATCACTCATAGTGACAACTATGCATGCTTATGTTTGCTGTTACCTTATCCATGATGCTCTCAAAATGTTGCTCCTACAGTTATATGAATGTGCCCATGCTTTCAGTCGCAAAACTGACAACGTTCTACTTTGGTAAATACTGACAGTAGTCCTTTTTTTGGCAAAAACAGCTCATGCTGAAAGACAGAACACTCTGTCAGAATAAGTGTCTCTTAAAATAAACCAAAAGTTACTTCGTATCATTAGCATTTCAGTGGGTGTTTTTGTCCGCACTTAATGGGAGACCATTCAAACAGCTCTCTCGGTTCCCATAGTCGGACCATGATTTTCAAAGCACAAATATGTGTGTCATGGTAAATAAACTGAATGTTTTCTCTTGAAAAAAGTTCTGCGTTTGGGTCCACTTCATACCCACCCGCCTTGACAGTATGGTGTCATTTTTCACATGTCTGGTCCTCTTTGAAGTAATGATGGACAGAAAACTTTTTAGCTAAATCAAAATGATTGTTTAAAATAATTTATTTTCCTGAACTGTAGGACAGTTACAGTGAGCGATTGTTGCTTTTTTACTCACAAATTTTACAATTCATTTTAAGATTATTAACAACACAGAAAGAAAGTGAAAGCGTCTTTTCAATTTTGTTTTCTTTATTGTTTTGTGAGTGAAAATGTAATCATATGTTTTGCAAACTGAAGGTGGAGAAAAAAAACTTTACGGCATCATGCTGACTTAAAATTAATTCCTTTATTATTTTACAAAAATCAATGGAATGATTGAAGAATGTCAAGTTAGACTATAGTTAGACAATCAGTTAAAGCAGACCAAGCCATGAGAGCATTTATGTTACCACTTACTGACAGGAATACTTGAGCTTCTGACACAAGATCCAGGTAATGGTTACAGTAAAGAGGTAGCAGATTGTCTAAAGCATTTAGAATGCGACAACAGCATTGACAAGTACAGATTATACTTCGTGAAGGCTTCATCAAATATATATTGTTGACCTAAGCTCTTTAAATAGGAAATACTTTGAATTATATATATCTCAATATTATCAGTTCTGTTATGTACAACATCTCCAGGTTTCTGGCTTTGGTCCACAACCCAATGGCAGAGGTAGCAAAAGTACAGGCATTCTGTACTTCAGTAGATGTACAGATACTTGTGTTAAAAACTCTTTCAAGGACATTTCTATCATTTATTTTTATGCACACGCCACTGAACATTTTGTTATATTAATATAGTACAAAAAATAATATTAGGATGTGAGAATACAAATGTTTTTGAATCTAAATTCTAATCCTAATACTTCAGATTCAATACGTGATAACTTAGACCACTGACAGTGTCATTATCAATTTGTAAGACTTTGAGAAAACATGGTAGAATATTTAAATATGTTATTTACAGTGTTGGGTAAGTTACTTAGTACTTAAATTAGTAACTTAGTTACATTACTAGTTACTTCTATCAAAAGTAACTCAGTTACTTCAAGTTACTCGTTATTTTCAGAGTAACTAGTTACTAGGGAAAGTAACTTTGGTTTTACTCAGAATTCTCTTGTTAATGTGTTTCTTCCGTAACTGGATACCCAGCAAGAGTGCCAGTCTTCTAGCTTGCTTACTTGCCACAAGTGCACTGTGCCACCTACCAATAGAAAGGAAAAAATAATGTGCACATTTCCACGAGAGAAATCCCACACCTGATTCTATCCTAGCCTGCTTTTTACATCCAACACAAAAACTGCAGTCGTGGTGCTTTCGATTGTCCTCAGAACTCGGAAATTCTGCCTTCTGAATAGGAAGATGTAGGTAACACCAGACTGCAGATGAGATGCATACAGGGCAGGACTGCGACAAAAAATCATCTCGGGCATTTTGACTAGAGCCCACCATTATAGGAAAAATCATAAAGCCTTTGAATGAAAATAAACACTGTTGTGACAGTGATGTACACTATTCTGATGGTATATATGTATCAATCTATCAATTGTTTGTTGCAAGACTCAGATAATTTTTTTTTTTAAAGTGAGACATTTTAAATGAGAATAAGAAAGTATTTCCTTGTGCCCCCCTTTCCCTTTTAATGCCCTACATGGACCCCTGGCAACACTTTCCTAGATCCATCCCTGCACAGTTACCAGCTGTCAGCTACTTAAAAAAGGATCCTGGTGTTATTTGTCTCTCAGAAACAGTTCATAACTTCCTTTCAACTCATTCATGTTAACTAAAAGGTAAACCTTTTTCTCCATCACAGCTCTGATGATTCAGTAAGGACATCTCCTAGTTTCATCTTCATGTTTCCCTCTCACCAGATAACCAAACCGATATCATGACCAGCAGGTTTACAGCTGTGGCTCCAGCGAACATCAGCTGATACTAGAAATTAATATTAAATAAATTCTAACAACAGCTAATCAAGCTTAAACGTGCTGCTGTTGTTTACCGCAACATCCGCTGGTTTCCTCTTTCTGGCGCAAAGTGGGCGATAAATAAACAAGAGAGAAAAGCCGATCAGCTGATCATTGATCAGTTTCATGATTGAAGTAGAAACAGGAGAGCGATGGTGAGAGAATGAGAGTTGAAGAGGCAGCTGTGCAGCGTAAACACAGAATAAATCCAGCTTTGTGTCTTTTTCATTGTAGCTGAAGTACGAGACAAACTGTGTTCCTTTTCACCTCAATACGAAACGCGCAGTATTTTCTCTGAATACGAGACGATTTTGTTTTTTACGGGATGGTTGGCAACTCTAATAATTAACCTTATGAACAAAATAAAGTTCAACATCAGTAACATAGCACCACCCAGCTGTATAGAAACTTCGTCATGCTAGCTAGCACGCAGTACGAAAAAGTCAGCATAACGAAAATAAACTCCACCTAAACTTGGTTCATATCTGACCCAGATAGACTGCAGGTTATAACTTCTTACCTGAAGTTCAGTTCACCTGACACTCTCGGACCAGTGGCTGCTTCGGGTCTCTCCTCTTGCCTCAGGGATAGCTCAGTAGGTAGAGTGGTGGCCCCATGATTGGAAGGTCGGGGGTTCGACTCCACTGAACGGCTACCCTGAGGTACCCCTGAGCAAGGTACCGTCCCTACACACTGCTCCCCGGGCGCTGCATTGGTGGCTGCCCACTGCTTCACTGGATGAATGGGTTAAATGCAGAGGAACTATTTCCCTATGGGGACTAACACGCACACACACTTTACACTTTCCCTTTTCCTTCATCCACCTGCTGGCTTCCACCACTTGCTAATGTTATTGAAACTGTGGAAGCTCCGCGATAGCCACCACACGAAGTAACGAGTAACGTGTTCCCGGTTTTGGCATAATAACTAGTTACCGTGCTCGTTACCACAATAATAACGTAGTTACTGTAACGCGTTACTTAATAACGCGTTAGGGAAAATACTAACAACTCACAAAAACTTCTAATGTGAGCTCCAGTAGACTTTCTTAGTGGACAAGCTGTGATCAGTTGGCCTGTTACTATTTGTGGATTTACACATAAAACAAGATGTAAGTAGCTGTTTCACAGCTATTTCAGTTGAGTTCCATTTCCTACACTAATATTATACTGTGCATAATACAGTATACTATTAGTAATAATATTATAGCATAATGATTGAATTAAATGAATGAATGAATCTAAGTCTCATCAACTTAAATGTAAATTAATCTCTGCTACACTTGATGTAACCTAAGACTGACCACAACAGCCATTGTGTAGAAGTCCAACGCAGTGCTTTACTGCAAATTCACCACATTAATGGAGCTGACCTGTTTATCCTGCACAAAGTTACCTAGAAATTTAATCTGAATAACACAAAATTGGTATACCTAGCTTGTTTTCCAAAATGAAAATGCATGATTTGTCAAAAAACATCATATACTAATCCAATATGTGATTACAAATTATGACATTGCGTGTAATTTTAAATCTGCAGTTTATCAAGCTTCACTGAGTAGTCTTACCTTTAAATATAATCTCTCTTCTTTCTTCCTTCTCCTGTCTTTTCTTACACATTTCTCCATCTCTCAGTGAAGTTAGCTCTCTTTCTTTCCTCTCAGCAGCTGGACCTTTTGCTAGTAACATACCAACTGCACATTAACAATTTGTGTGTTTGCTGATGTTTGTTGAGCTGAATGGCACCTATTTGTCGAGTAAAAATATTACTCCTTTTTCGCTCATTCCTTTTCTGTAGAACTAGCATGTCCGTATGCTATACGGACATCTGCAGAACAAGTATACTGGCCTATGTTTACCGCGCGTACAAATGCCATAAATGATACCACTGAACCTAAAGTCTGTTTTAAAATGTAGAAGAGTAATAAGATTAGAAAGTACATTTGTGTTAAAATGTAGCGAGTAAAATGTAATGCAGCACGGTGACACGGTGGTTAGCACTGTTGCTGCACAGCAAGAAGGTCCTGAGTTCAATTCCAACATCAGTCTGGAGTCTTTCTGTGTGGAGTTTGCATGTTCTCCCCGTGTTTGTGTGGGTTCCCTCCGGGTACTCCGGCTTCCTCCCACCGTCCAAAGGCATGCACCAACATGTGAGGATAGTTTAATTGGAAAATCCAAATTGCCATTAGGTGTGAATGTGCGAGTGAATGTGAGTGCGAATGGTTGTCTGTCCCTGTGTGTTGGCCCTGCGACAGACTGACCTGTCCAGGGTGTACCCCGCCTCTCGCCCTATGACAGCTGGGATAGGCTCCAGCGCCCCCCGCGACCCTGAAAAGGAGAAGCAGAAGCGAGTGGATGGATGTAGCGAGTAAAAGTCAAAAGATGTCAGAAGAAAAATAACTCAAGTAAACTATGGATACCTAAGAATTCTACTTAAGTACAGTAACAACTTATTTGTACTTAGTTATTTCCCGCCTCTTCCCGTTGATAGTTAGCACAAAACATCACATGCATAAACATAATTATGTTACATCTCTCTTCAAGTGTTCCACGTACTGAAGCACTGGAAGTAGTTACAAAAAATTACAGGATGACCCCACCCTTAACAACAGCAAGTGTTACTGACCAAGTGTGTCCTTTCACTCTAAATATTTCACATCTAAGGGGCAGTACTAGAGACAGAAACATGGGTACACAATAGTTTTCCCTGTCGCCCATTCTAACTTGTACATAGAGAAAGTGGAAAAGAGGGTTGTCAGATTCTATGCTAAAACACCACTGATCGATTGGTTCAGGTATGTGGATGTGTAGGGTTTTTTATGAGAGAGAAGACAAATATGCTTAAATTATGAGTTTTCACAATCTATTATTAAACGGTTAGAATTTAAAATTTGTTTCACATTGCACCATGGACCTCCTCTCTGTGGCTCAGAGACAAAAGGCTGCTGCACCCAGGCAGTAAACACTTTTTTATTGCATGTCTCAAAAACACACTGTTAACACGGTGGGTTGAAACTGCTTAGGGTGGCCTTAGGTCTGATGTTGGCTCACATTTCTTCTGCAACTTTCTGGGCATCTCCTTATTTGGAGACGCCACTTCACCCATCACCATAGCAACCACCTCTTGCCCACCGACTTGCATAAAGAGGTTGGAGAAAGAGAGCTTCTCCAACCTCAGAAATTTACGACCATGTTTACCTTCTGGTGACTTCAATAGTGAGACAAACCCTTCCCCTCAAATTCCTTAGAGAAGGGGGCTCATCTCTGTTTATGTCTGTTAGTATTTGAGTACAGGAATCTACTTCTAATACTACTCTACAATGCTTAACTTTGTGCAGTAAAGTATAAAACACAAATATGTGTGCTAATTATGAGATATTAGCTTTAAAGATAAAAAATAATCCCAACAGATGATACCTGGGTGATTATCAAACCTCAGGATGTACCATAATTCATCAATTACATTAATTCAGTACACAAACACACTGGGAGGGAAGATATGAAAAATGACATGCTAAGATTCTGAGACAGTGAAAGTATCATCAGGAATGAGGGGCATTTGAAAGTTGATGTATACTGTGATATATAAACTAACGAAGGTCAGATCAGTGTTTAAGGTTTGGCTTTCATCATCCAGTGGAGCCCAAATTAGCTGTCATAAGGATACTACAACACAGAGCAAACACCATCCCTACAGACACAACGGCCAACAAAGCAGGGGAACATTATATCAAAGAGGCCCTGAGTAAATGCAGTTATCCCACCTGACAATTTCTCAAGCAGAGAAGACACCTGAGGAATGCTTCAGGTTATCCAAAAAAGAAGTAGGACAATTCATGTTTAAGCAAAAACCACTAGTGATTCCATATTTGTCAAGAATACTGGAACAGCTGATATGCATATTTTCATTATTTTCATCAAACATAGCTTTCAAACCCTAAACCACAAAATTGGTCCACCCGAAGGATCGTTGGGTGTTCACAGTTAAGTGCTAGGAAGATTGCCATGAATTATACATCGGGGTAATCAAAAAACAATTGGCTGAGTTGATGGCACAGAACAAAAAAGAGCAACTTCAGAGGCCAGGGCTCTGCAGTCTATTTGTACCTACAGGCCAGTGGCCACTCTCAGTGATACCAATGTTCACATCCTGGACAGGGAGCATTGCAGCCATTTCCCAATTCTGTGCGAATAGTGCTCATGGCCATCGACTAATGGTATGACAATTTGTATATCAATGACCATGAAACTAATCTTGTGGCTCATTGTTATGTGCTGGTGCTGGGTGTGATCGTCATGCAACTGTACTGTTAATAAGGTTGGGGAAATCTGCAGTCAGTTGAGACTGAATGAGTCACTAGGATTTAAAGCTTCCCCACAAAAAGTGCTGGGATCGAACAGAAGTTAGCAGATTTAATCGGCTACACCTACCTGTGTTAGCACACTTGTCAATCAAATCAGCCATCTAAATTTAAGGCTTACTAGTATTACCCCATTAATGTGCTCACACACACACACACACACACACACACACACACACACACACACACACATATATATATATACACTACTGTAAGATTGGGTGTTTTAATTTGGGAGTCACTAAGGGCTAATTTTCTTTTGGAAGCAGCCATCAGAAAAATGGAGTTTTTAACAGTTCACTGTGGCTGTCATTTATTTAAAGTCATTTTGAGATTCTTATTTTTTTTAATCCCTTGCCTGACTTAAAGGGAATGACAGTTTATTATCTATTGTAGGATAAAGTTCTCACACAAGGATGCACCTGCCCACAAGCTGAGTGAGAGCTGTCCAAGGTCCTGAAAGTTAAGCTCCTTTCTTGGCATTGGCTGCATAATGAAGCTGCCGCTGGCCATGGTGCTAAAGTGGCTAGGTGCTCTGGTGCTCTTGTGTTTGTTTAGTGTGTGTACTTTGCAGCTTTTGTAACAGGTATGTGGCATTCCAGTGAATCAGGTCCCAACTACATTGGATTCAGCACTGCCAATCCCAAACAGCTTCTCTCTCAAAGAGACTAAGAATAGAAAAAGAATAATCTCTCTCAAAGTAGGACTTTCCAGACATTTTCAAGCAGCAAATTGTGGATCTAAAACATACACAAAAATCCCCCATCTTCTTCTTTATACACACTTTGTCAGTGGCCCTTGATGAATTCGAGTTCACCCTTTGCCTGGTTAAAAGCCGCGTAAGCCTAATGATGACAGGCATCTGGGGAAGAGAGATAAAGACAAGATGTCCTCAGACTTCATGACCCTAAGAATTTCTTTCCTTTCATATGCCCCCTCTAATCACTACAGTTCCACTCAATCACCCTGTATAGGCATCACTCAGATCTTTGACAATAAATCTGGATAAATGGCAGGCTTGGCCTGTCCATTCATTTTCCTTTGGTATCCTATAGACATCTTCAGCTAGTGGAGAGAGGAAACAAAATAAAAGATTCGCATCTGAATAATGCAATAGCCTAGTGGGAGTTAGGAAGAAACAGTGTGGAGAGAAGTGGGAGGCAGATAGAGAGATGATTGACAGAGGGAGGAGAAAGATAAAAACAAAGAAAGAAGAGTAAGAGTTGAAAACAGGGTTGCAGGAAAGGGGGGTGGAAATAGATATAAGAGGGAATGTAGAAGAGGAATGAGGGGATATATAGGAGACAGTCGAAAACCAGGATCACAGAATTGAAAATGCTGCGTAAAGATGCAAGACAAATCAAAGAAATAAGAGCAGAATGAGAAAGCAAGACCAATAGTGGAAGTGGGAAACAGAAAGAATTTGGTAGACAACAACTCTGTGCCACTTTTGGAAACAAGAACTGCAGAGCAGAGAAAGAACAGAGTGCAGTGCTATTCTCTTCTCCGACTATGTTGTCTTCTTTCATCATCGTAGCGTATTGTCATTCTTGATGTGCCTTCTTTTTTTGTGGTTGTTCAATTGTTTGTGGCTTTTCAATCACACCTGTTTCAATACCTTGCTCTCCTGTAACATTCCTTACCTCTTGGGATGTCTTTGACCTTTCTCACTCCACATTTCTCCTCTGTTTCTATGACCCTCTTCTTATCCTCCATTCCTGTATTGCTAATCATTTGTTGCACTGTTTTGTTTGCCAACTACTGCAGTGGCACCTAATATGACAAACCTATCAATGATGTATGTTGTCGGATCAGGGTTTGATTAATGCATTTCTGTGTCAGATAGTTTCTTATTATCTGTGCCTTTCTATTTTTTGTGACTCCTACTATATTGTCTGTTGTGTTTCATATGTCATATATGAATAATAATAGCAAACTCATTGTCTGATAATTCATATGGCCTACTGAAGCCTACTTTTAAAAAAAAAAGGAAAGAAATTAAGAAATTGTAACCTTACCTTGAGGAAGCTTTCAGTGGCATTTCCACATTTACCATATATAAGACACAGAAGACATCTGCCTTCTATGGAGGCATCCTTAATGCTAAATCATATCTACAACCTTTGGAGCAACATGTGCTGCCATCCCCATGACGGATTCTTTAAAGGAAAAATCCTGCTCATTTCAACAACACAAAGTTAATCAAATCAGCTGTTCTACTTTCTATGACACTACATATGACAGGACGACACTGTACTACAAAAGTCCAGGTGCTACAATAGTCTCATTGCAGTCAAATATGCCATTATGTAAGTTTGCATTGGCTGATTTAAGTTATTCTCTGTTAGGTTGCAATTGTTAAATGTTGTCATTGTTTTACTTAAATTTGTAAACTGTGCCTTAAACTGCATGGTTAGATATTCTTCTGTTCCTCCCCTACACATCTATAATGCTGGAGGAGGTAAGTAGGTGTAGCTGTTTAACTGCAGACACATTCCATGTGAGATTCTGGTTTCCTTATCTTGTGAAGGATGTCCACTCCCAGCCATTTCGGGGCTCGCCTATGCTTGCATACGGTGAACCATTAAAGTTAAGCCATATACGGGTAATACAGGAAATGTGGTTAAACAGTTGTAAGCATATATTGTGTGGCAGGAAGTCATGTACACACACACATGACATGGCTGGTTCCGACCAGCCTCCCTTGCTAGTAAGTAAAACCCGGTTACGTTGTTGTCTTGCTTTCCTCATGGGTGATAAGGCTCTGAACTAGCGGGCCTACTGAAGTGCAGACCCAACATTCTCTCTAGGTGTGCGGGACTCCATTAACTTTAAACTTCATTTATTTCTTTTTAAAATTTACGGGATACCACTGAACAATTTTGAAAAGTCTGACAGTCTCTTTTTCTTTCAGTCCTGTTTTGTGTTATCATTCACTAAATTAAGAGTTTAAAATGTTTGAAGTGTTGATTTCTATGCTAAAATATGATAAAAAGAAAGATGGGAAACAACTGGGGGGATGTAGAGTGAGGGGACATCTCACTGAATAATGCAATAATAGACACCATGGGCTTCTCGTTATCATTACCTATTTATTTATTTTCTCAGAAGAACAGTACATCCACTCCTCCTCTCAAGCAATTACTTTTAATTGGATAACCTTTTCGTTTGCTGAAGAGCACTATTTTTAACTTAGAAAGCACAAGGTGTTGAAGCGCCATGCTTTCCCTTAGGAATAGTGACTACATAGAAGGGTAGAATGAAGTGGAGAAAGTCTGTTAATATGGAAAGGAGATGCAAAACTGGGAGGGAGACAGGAAGAAGCACACACATCAAAAAGATTGAGATGCCTTGTTTAGGACGATTTCACATAGAAGGAAAAGTAAAATAGACTTTTGAAGGAAAGCAATAACAAATAGATCTTACCTCTTAATACATATGGACATGCTGAATTAATTATATATGAAGTATATATTGTATAGGGGACTTTGTTTCCTTGACAAAAAAGGAACCAAATGGGAATCTGGAGTCTGATAGAGTATTTATTAGTAGTAAGTCTTAATTAGGATTTGTCACAGTACAAGCAGTTCTGGGTTTTCTTACCTTTTATTTTCTCTCTCTTTTCTATCTGTCTCCTCTCTTGCTTTCTTTTTCTCAGATGGAGATTGGCTCCGTGGTTGCCCTAACTGTGGGTGGAGCCTTTCAGTTCCCTGGCTCCAGCCGTCACAACTGTTGCCAATTTCCTCATTAACCACGTTGTTTAAGGACTAGACTGAGCAACTTTGCTCCATGCATTTATTGTTGCTCTATTGGTGGTAATCAGGGCTTCTTGCTTTTTGAGCCTGTACTTACCTTTTCTAATCCTGTTTTCCTGCCTACTCCCAGTGAAACTTTCTATTTAGAGATTTAGAGATTTCTCCAAAAAAACATGCAAAATTACCAAGACTTTCACACATGTAACTACTTACTTGACTTCTAACCTGGACTCCTTCCTCAAAAGGGAAAAACTGTAAAACTAAAAATATCAATCTATCTAAAATACAGGTAAAGTTCAAAATCTATATGCATTCTTCACATTTGTCTGGTGGGCTGCATTTGAGTCTTTGCCAGGCTGATTCTGGCCCCTGGGCCTTATGTTTGGCACCCCTACACTTACCTGCATTCCCCTTTCTGGATATTTCCATCACCAATCCAGGCTCACTAGCCTGTTGTTTGAACCCACAACTGAGATTCCAGTCAAAAATTCTTTTACATATTTTAAAAATCAGTAAGTTGTCATCTGTCTCCAGATCTGCTATTTGAAGCTTGTCAGTATCTGATGTTTAGTAGTTATCACTGCTGTCAATGTAATATTTATAGAGTAATTTTGAGCTTCAACGAACTTTGTACTGTCACATGTAAGGTTCAGTTTAATTCACTTTTATATTAACTGTATGTAAATCAGAGCAGCAGTCACCTCAAGGAGCTTTATCTATAAGATAAGATAAGATAAGATAAGATAAGATAACCTTTATTAGTCCCACACGTGGGAAATTTGTTTTGTCACAGCAGGAAGTGGACAGTGCAAAAGTTATGAGGCAAAAATTAGGATACAATAAGAATAAATACAGTACACAACTGTACAGGATAGAATAAATAAAATACTATATACAGTGGAATAAAATAAAATAAATAAACAATAAGATAAAAATAGAATACAAATACAAATGCTATATACAACTGAGTAAAAATACAACGATGACAGAAAGGATTATTGCACTTAGTATTATTGCATATGTATGGATGTGTGTGTTTGATCAGTTAAAGACAAAAGACCCTACAATAATACTGAGAAAATGCCAAGAATCAGATGACCCTCTTTGAGCACGTACTTTCGTTAAACTCCCTTTTAGTGCAAAAAAGCCTCTTGCAGAACTAAACTCATGGAGGGGTGGTCATCTGCCATGACTAGTTTAGTGTGAGGGGAGTAAGACAAGACAACAGACGAGATGTGGCTAAAAGCCAGAGATTACTAATAATTAATGATTAAATGCAGTGAAAACAGAAAAACAAATTTGCTATAGTAGATTCTACATGTCAGACTAAAAAATGATTCTCATTTGATAAGGGACTTCCTGTGGAGAGGTCATCTGTCGTTCAGCTCTCCTCTTTTACTGAGACTTGCAAGAGAATTGCAAGACAGTGGAGGAAGCAATCCTTTTCCATTTTTCTGAGTTGAACACTAGATCAGGTGACTGACTTGACCATTAAAGAATATCCTTGAGAAACACTCCAGTTGCTTTTGCAGTTTGTTTTATGTTATTATCCATTTGTGCCTGAATCTGAGCAGAGCGTACAGCCCTGTACATTTTAGAATTAATTCAGCTGCTTTGATTGGTAGTCACAACATCAATAAACCCTAAAGACCTAAATATCTATTGGCAGCCTTACCAGAACATTAGCTCTGTTTAACAGATTGCGTGGTATCCTTCGGATGATAAACCATTCCTGGCCTTCTCTATATTTTGATTAAATATTGGAATGATGAGAATCCAGATAAGGAACATCATACCAACAATAAAATATGATAAAAGTGTTTTTCACACCAGTGCATGTTTGTTTAGCATGAAATGTCATGTTGCCTTTCATAATGTTTGATTAAAGATAACAGCATCATTATAGACTTCCCTGATTTCTATTGTGCTCATCAAGCCACTCACTCAGGTTCACAGAAAGACAATGAAAGAGAGTCTTCAGGTACACAATTAAATGTCAGCATCACTTCTTAATTTAAACAATAAAATTGTGTATACTTGGAAGGTTACACACAATAAACAGGGAACAGGGATGTATATGGCAATGGTAAAAAATATGTTTGTTCAGATGTGGCTCATCATCACTGGGTGTTTGTTTGTTTGTTTGTTTGTTTGTTTGTTTGTTTGTTTGTTTGTTTGTTTGGTTGGTTGGTTGGTTGGTTGGTTGGTTGGTTGGTTGGTTGGTTGGTTGGTTGGTGGGTGTTTTGTATTGTTTTGTTTCAGTTTTGTTTGTTTTTTTATCGTGGCTTTTGGCCCCAATTTCAAAACTGTCCCAACTTTTTTAGACAAGTTACTTTCATCAAATTCAAAATGAGCTAATATTTTTCATGAAACAATAAAATGTAGCATTTGAAAACCAATTTTTGTTCTCTGGGTTTCAAATCAGAATGAATTCAGAGTACTTTAATTTGTTGTTTTTACTCAGGTTTTCTCATTTTATGTATTCCTTTCTTCAACTCTGGCATTTTATCCTATTTTTGTTAATTGATTATTTTAGAAATACAGCACTTGGCTTCACTAGCATGTCTCTATGTTCTACTGTGAATGAAATATGGGTTTGTCAGATTTGCAAATCATTGCAGTCTATTGTTATTTGCATTTTACACTGTCTCCTGACTATCTTAGCATTGAATTTGTAAAATCAAACAAAAAAATAAAATACACTGCCTTCTCAGTTAATTGCCCATAATGTAACAAATCTGTATGTTACAAAGCATCTTTTTCATGTGAGATCACTTTTTTATCTATTTATTTTTTGACTGTATGCCATGCTGTATGTGGATTAAAGACTTCCTGTCTGATCACTCCCAGTGGGTGAGAGTAAGCTGCTAGATCTCCTCAGTCCTCAGTCTCAGCACTGGCTCCCCACAGAGCTGTGTGCTGAGCCCCCTACTCTTCACCCTCTACACCCACAACTGCACCACCACTCACTCCAGCAACAACGTCATCTAATTTGCCAATAACACCACCATAGTGGGGCTCACCTTAGGGGGCGATGAGTCTGCTTATCAGGATGAGGTGGAGCAGTTTTTCTGGGCGATGCAGGGATAACAACTTGATCCTTAAGATCCCCAATACCAAGGAGCTGATTATTAACTACAGGAGGAAGAAAACAGACATTCACCTTTTCATCAGTGGTGACTGTGTGGAGAGGGAACTTCCGGGTCCTGAACACACATGAGGACCTGGCCTTGGATTTAAAAACAGCAGCACTGGTAAAGAACGCACAGCAGCATCTTTGTTTCCTGAGGGTTCTCGGGGAGAACTACCTCACCCAAAAGCTTCTTGTGTCCTTCTATCACTGCTCCTTAGAGAGCACATTGACATACTGCATCTGTGTCTGGTTTGCCAGCTGCACAGGAGCAGAGAGGAAAGCACTCCAGAGCATTGCTACCACCACCCAGAAGATCACTGGATGCCCTCTTCCACCCCTGGAAGATCTTTACATTTCCCGCTGCCTCAAAAAAGCCCAGAGCATCCCAAAAGATCCATCTCACCACAGACACTTTCTGTTTCAACTGCTGCCCTCAGGCAGATGTTTCAGGACATTAAAAACAAGGACAAACAGATAAAAAAAAATAGCTTTCATCCAAAAACAAAAACTGTACTAAATGCTGTTAGAACTGTGG
>NW_005187404.1:250571-254548 GCF_000239375.1 Pundamilia nyererei
ACATACATACATAACACTTTTATCATAATCAGAACACTACTACCATGATCATGTTTTAAAATGCACTGCATTTGTGCATTTTGAGCTCTTCCCATTGCTGTGTCTTTGGCACACTGTTGTACCTACATATTATTGTGCATGAAGTGTTTATATAGTTGGTAAATTATAATCTGGAGCTACAACAAGATGTATGATATATTCATTTAATTTGAAGAGTATTAAAATACTGTCATAATTTTCTTTCTACTAAACACTAAACGCTCACATAGCAATAAGTATCATGACCACTACATAATGGTTTCTTTAGACCTCTGTGTTCTTTCTCCCAAACAGGTTCAGATAACAAAACTTTTCCATAGCTAATATAACATAATGGGGTCATTGGTCTTCTCCTGTTGAGTTTCAGCAAGGCTAGATCGCATAAGAGGACTTGACCTCTCTTTAGATAACAAATTATGTTGTAATCAACCAAATATGAACTTATCTCTCGTCAGTTTTCTTCATTAAAAGCACACGAGTACAAAGCTGAAAATGAGTTTGTCTGGTGTGTGTATAAAGATTATTTTATGTGCCTCAGTTCTTGACAGGCTGGCTTCCTAGGTTTAGCCAAGCTGTACTTTTTTGGCTTTTTTCCAGTAATCTTCTCAAACTGCAAAACTGCATGCCATTGAATCAGACATACTACTTACTTTTCTGGACTGTGATGGTGAATTATGATATGAAAATTACCCCATCGCCATTTCCACTGTTTCCAAAAAGTCTGGCTTAAGCAATAAAAAAAAACTTTGCTGAAAACCTGGCAACATCTCTAAACAGGCACATTTCTGAGAGTTCATCTCATACCCTTGACTCTAGGGAATGATTTTAGGATGCTGCAGGGATCTAAAATTAGGCTCTCAGCCTAGTCAAATCAATCCTACTTTTTTTAAAAGCAAAACTCATCTTAACTGAGCCTAACATATGCCACCTGTCAGTAATACAAATACTGTGCTAATGATGCAAAATGGCCTGAAGCCAAAAAAGTAAACAAATATTAGCAGATCCATGTGTTCATAGACCTAGAATTTTCATACTAAAACACTATCAAAAACTTAAATTATTCCTTTTTACAGCAAGACATCACAAACCAACTCTACTAAACCAAAAGAAAAGAGGGTTTTTTGTTTGTTTGTTTTCTAAATGAAGTACTGTTCTCTTTACTTGCAAAGTACTCAAGTACTTTCAGTGATACTACCCGAGTCATACTTATGACATAAACTGTTGATAAAAATATAAATAAAATGTATTCAGACCTGTGACTTTAGTTTTGGCATCTAAAATATTTGAATGTTTAACACTGTTGCTTTTTAAAATATGTTTGAGATAGGGTGTTAATCTTTTACATCATCACTGCATTGTTGCCAGATGTTAACGTAAGGTTATTGCAACTGATATAATCTACATAAATTTGTTCACACTAAATTTATCGAAAGATTTTTGGAATTATTTTAAGCGATAGGGGAATATAGGTATATTATTTAAAAACAAGCAAGAAAAGGAAGGGAAAGGAGAGAAAAACTTAGCATTTTTGTAATAAATCACTGGCACACCATTCATCAATGAACAGATAAAATTAAGACATAACTTATCATGCATGCATAAATAGTGTTGATATATTTATCAGATGAATGTGTGTGAAAGTAGATGTGTGTTTAATTCGATTCTTTAAGACAGTTGTGTTTTATAAAGGTTGTGCATCTGACTTCTTAAATGCATTATCTTCAACTAAGTCAGCAAAGCAGGTCACAGTGACATACTGCATGGTTGCATCCCCCCCCCCCATTTTTTTTCAAAATAATGTTCAATTTCAATATGAGAGGTCAGGGTAAACACTTACACAAAGCATTGCTAATTAATGTGAACTGAAAATGTAGTGCATTAGAAAGATTAAGCTGAATAGAGATTAGATGTGTGCGAAACACTGTGCTTGTGTTTGTGCATGCATGGATGTATGTATGTAGGTGTGCTTTTAGTGGGAGAGGGATTTTATTTCTGTAGTAAGTGATTGCTTAGTTGTGCAACTCTATAAGTGTCAGTGTGTTTATCCATTTGGGTGTCCATGCCTGTGTGTTTGCATGTCAGTGTGTGTAATTGGCCAAATTTGGTTTGCGCATTTCAACTCAGGGGAGGTAAGTTATTGGACTGACCTCTGTAGTGTGACAACAGTAGAGTCTGAGGCAGTCCAAAGGCCTGAACATCGGTAGCCACTGATGATCAAAGCACATTAAAGATTAAAGCAGTCGCTCATAACAAAGTCATTGGTATGTGGTTTGTGCATTGCTAGTTCCATTGAGGTTTATGGGGGTGCTGAATTGTTTGCTTATGGTCATGTTTGAGTGTGTGTCTTACTATTGTGTGATGTGTTATGTGTATGGAAATATGTAAGTGTAGCTGAATTCATAGTACCCACATTGAAAACCTCTTATGAAATTACTGTCATGTGTGAGTCTGTCTGTGCATGTTTTTAATATTTTTATTTTAACTTTGATTTTGCAGGACATTTGTGTACTAGGTATTGTTGTGTGCTTTCAAAATAAGCTCTTAATATTTGTCAAAGTTTGGTGAGAGTGTTTGTTTTGTTCTTTTTCTTTCATTTTTATGATGAAAGTTTGAAGGCTGTGTCTGTATGATTGTGGATCATGAAGATGAGAATTTTGACAAACAGCACCCCTTTGTTAACTTAGAATTTGTCCCCTTGTCAACTTGTCAACCGCATCTTCACAGTTACTCGCGGCCTTTGTTAAAATTGAATCCAAAAGCTCATTTTGTGTATGAATGTGTGTTTTGTTAGCCAAGATGTGTGAGGTTTTATCCAAGTTTCTGTATTGTAAGCAAAATCTCTATGTGAGCAAGATATCTTAAGCAAATAACTAGAAAATACCAAGTTTGCTGTGAGTAAAATAAGAAAACAAGGTAAAAGTCAAGATAAAATCTTTTTTTTTTTAAAAACCTACTTGACAATACATAAACAGTCATGGCCACTTTATTAGGGATACTTATTTGGCTCCGCATTAATACAAATGTCAAACCAGTCAATCACCTGACAGCATGTCAATACGTCTATGTATGCAAATGTGGTCAAGATGAAGTTCAAACCAAGCATGTGAATGGGGAAGGAAGGTGATTTAAGTGAGTATGGCATTGTTTTTGTGCCAGAGGGGCTGGTCTGATCTTCTGTTCTACTTGGATTTTCTACTACTACCAGACATCTGGGGGTTTGAGACTTCTGCACAGTATCTTAGATGTTCCTAGGATTACATTTTTCTGGACAGGGAGCTCTGATGCTGTGCCTGAAATCTATTAGAGCAACTCTTCCGGTCTTGGGCTCCTAATGCTTCTGTTCTCACTAGAACCAATTTGGACTCCCCAGGATTGCTATATCTATCACAACTGTGGTCTTCTGCTCCTTGTCAGCCATAACTATGTTTGTGCTAGGATGTTCCAGATTATTTCAGCCACTTGTTTGTGACTCTCATTGTATGCAGTCCAGGCTTGCATCTTACATACTGCTACTTATTGGATAGTCTCCGGGGCACCTTTGCACAGATGCAACTTGGTTCTTGCTGGCCTGTGTTGCAACCAGTCAGCCACACTTATCCAGTCCAAATGATATGTCAATGTCATTGATATAGATACGGGTGAAATGGATGAGTGAAATTATCTCTCGCACACTCCTGGCATATAGCTTGATGTCATCTAGGAGATAGGCGATGGTCACTCTACTTCTGAATTTATATCCTTATCCGCTATTAAGCTGGCTTAGGGGCTTTAGACATGTGCAGAACAGCAGCAGGGATAATGCATCTCTTTGGTATATTACGCACGATGGTGATTTTTGCCTTGGAGTTGGTGTTCACTGTGATCTTTCACAGTCCCATTGGTTCCTGATGAATGTTATTAGTATACTGTGAATTTTGGAAAGTGCCAAGCTCTCCATG
>NW_005187404.1:255824-257427 GCF_000239375.1 Pundamilia nyererei
TTTTGCTCCCTCTATGCTCACCTCTATTCCCACTTGTTAATTGTCATCTCTCATTTCAGCTCCCTTTTGACTTCCCTTTGCCTCTTTCCCTTCTTCCACTGTTCCTTGTATCCGAGGAGGTGCTTTCCTTAATTTAAAAACAAAAATTGAGCTATGCAATTTTTAGAAAGCCAATATGTTTTTCTGGCACATGTTTAGAATTCATTTTGAGCAAAAATGTAAAGCTGGCCCCGATCCAGTCAATTTAATTGCTTAAAATTTCACAGGTGCTCATATGCAGGGGACGCCAGCGTTCATTTAGTCCAGTGAGAAAAGTAGAACATGTTTTTATTTCCTCAAGCAAATAAAAAATTTACTAAGGAGGGAAGCAAATGTGGAAAAATGCCCACTCTTTCCCTGCTGCTAAAAGAAATGCTGGTTGGAAAATACAGCCTAATAAAACAACAAAACAAACAAAACCAGAAAAGAACCAATCTGTGGAGAATGTGGGAAAAAAAAGATGGCAAGATGTGAAATGAAGGAGAAAGCTGTGTTTAACAACTGATCAATATGTTTGACTGGGGAAGGACCACCATAGACTTAACCTTGCTAAAGGAAAAAGTTAAAGTAAAATTTTCTGAGTCAAAGCAAATAGATCTCCAAGGAATTAGAACACTTTAAATGGAAAGGAAATGCAGCCTTAAAAGCCATAATTGCCTTGTCTTTTCCTAGACAGATAACATTTTTAGCCTTTAGTTGTTCTGCCCGAGAATGCACTTCAACCAGATCTCCGGACCACAAACTCTCTCACAACACTTTTAAATCACGTCTCAAAAGCCATCTATTCAGAATTGCATACATCTGATCTGTCTTAGTCCATTTTTGCCTTGCTCAGCTTTTATACTTGCTTTTTTACTTTTATGCTTGTGGTTTTTCTTGTTTGTTTTTTTTTTTACCCTATGTCTAAATTTTATTTTGCCATGTTTATATTTTATTGCTACTATTGTTCTTGTGTTATTGTACGGTGACCTTGAGGGTCTTAAAGGCGCCTATAAATAAAATGTATTTTTTTTTTTTTAGACGACCTTGTCATAGACTGTATCACCCTGTGAAACTTTGTCTTTGTCTTGTTCGTTTTGTTTAATTTGAGCATCCAGCAAATGGAATAAATGGACCAAACCATGGAAAACCATATGTGTGAATTAACAACAGAAATTAGATCAGCTATTAGAGAATGATTCAATGTAATTGTTTTCAGAGAGATACAGACACATCTCTCATTTCTTTTTTTTATCGTATTACGTTGATCATCCTTGCACTGTTTCTTCCATGTATTTACATGTGTTTCCTGAGAGAAACACATGTAAAACCCATACGGCACTGATTTGCAAATTTGCAAAAGGCTTTGCCTGTGTTTTTTATTAGCCTACTCACCACTTTTGCTTGTATGTGACCTGCTAATTTGTTTTTGCTAGTTTGTGTTTGTCATTATAGAAATTAAATGAGTGGGTCTCTTCATAAATGTATGCATGGTTAGCAGAAGATTAACTTTTTTATTCCCAACAGCACTTTTGCTCATCATTTTAAATTGCTCTGCTTCATAAATATGGCCCTTGGCCTGACT
>NW_005187404.1:263683-266989 GCF_000239375.1 Pundamilia nyererei
GGGGGAAGAGAATAAAGATATGATATGATGCACCAATGCAGACCCCTTGCATCATGAAACAAAAGAAAAATGCAACAATGAAAAAGAGTGTGGAAAGCTAAAACTCTATGTGAGACAAGCCCCAAAGGTTACGCAGTGCTACACCAAATTCCTTTTTTTTTCTTTTTTCTATGCAATTTCTACAACTTTACTGGGAGCAGATACAAATATCTAAAGGAAAAAAAATATATTCATCTGAAATACACTGAGAAAAAAAATCAAAGAATTTTTTTATTCAAAACCTTGGATACTTTAAAATCTTTATTGTATCATTATTTCAGAGTCACATATACAAAATAGAATAACGTTCTATAAATAAACATAACAAAAAATACAAGACTTTTATCAGGAAGGTTTTGATATATTTAGTATTTATTATACTAAAAATATTTCACTGGGGGTAATTTCATCTGTTTCTGTGCCAGTATATCAAAGAGACATTGGCATTACAAAGATCAAGTAAAAGTTTGTATGTTTACGGGCAAGTTTCGGTTTGTATGTGTGTGCAAGGCTGAAGGCACAGGTTGTTTTCCAAGTTGTCAGTCCCAGATTCTCTGCATCTATTCTACCTATGAAATATTTACACCAATTACAATGAGACCTCATCAAGAATTTACAGGAAACCTTCAGATATCCGAGACTACTAGCAGCTGCAATAAATGAATAAGTATAGTATTACCAAATCATCATTTTTGAACCATAAATAATGGAGGGGTTTTTATTATTATTTTATATTAAAAACTGCTGGAAAATGTTGAAAAAAATCGATTCTCAATATGTGTCAAGAAAAAAGCCTACACATTTTAGGAATAAATCTGACAGCTCCAGACCCCCTACAAGTGTTCTTAAAAGCATAGTGCTATGTGCTTACAATTCATAATATGTAGCACACAATAAATTCAACATTTTTGCTACAGTCATGTAAAAAAGTGGATCTCATAGAGCAATATTTTGGACATATTTAGATAAGGATACACACTATTTCTTACTTAAAATGAGAAATAGTGCATTGCTGATAAAAGTGACAATGTGCATATAAAGTTTATACTCCCATATCTATACATTTAAGGGTTATCTGCCAGTGAACAGTAAACCTGTCTTATTTAAATCACTGAGATCTCAGATCTACTGTTTTATTTGCTATCAATGTGTGATGTTTCATCATGCTAAGAACTAAAAAATGTGTTTAAAGCCTTATGAACAAGGTTATTGCAAGTTATTTAAAATAAATCACTTTCCTCTCATCCTTCCTCTTTTGGCTCTTCCCATTAGGGGCCACAACAGTGTGTAATCTACCTCCATTTCACCCTGTGCCTAGTATAATATTCTGTCACACGACCCCTCTCCATGACCTCTTTCATTACATCCGTGAATCTTTTTTGTGGTCTTCCTCTTTTCCTTCTCTCTGGTAGCTCCACCTTCAACATCCTGTATTCAGTAAGTTCCCTATCCCTCCTCTGCACATGTCCAGACCTTCTCAACCTTGCCTCTTGAACTTTGTCTTCAAAACATACACAACCTGAGCTTTCCCTTTGATGTGCTCATTTCTAATCTTGTCCTTTCTGGTCACTCCAATGAAAACCTTAGCATGCTCAGCTCTGCCACCTCAGGCTCATCCAAACACATCCAGCTTCACCTTCTCTGCTTCTTGAACCTTCCTTCTGCTTACTCTTATTACTCTTATTCTCCAAAGCATGCCTCCACCTCTCCAGGTTGTCCCCGCTCTCGCTACAGGTCATAATGTCATCTTTCAAACGTCACAGTACACGAAGACCCCCACCTGTCACTCCTACTGCACACATCACCGCTGTCTCACCGTTCTCATACATGTCCTGCACAGGCCTCAAATTTTTTTCTGTCACTCCCGACTTCTTCATGCAGTACCACAATTGCTCTCTTGGAACACTATCGTACGATATCTCTCAATCGACAAAGACACTGTAAAACTCTTTCTGACCTTCTGTGGATTTCTCCATCAATACTTTCAAAGCAACATCTGCAGTGCTCTTTCTCAGAATGAAGCCATGCTGCTGCTCACAGATCACTTCTCTTTTGAACCTAACTTCAGAAACATTTTCTCATAGCTATATTACATTTCTCATCAGCTTTATCCCTCTGTACTTACTACAGATCTGCACATGACCCTTGTTCTTGCAAACTGGTACCAGTACACTTCTCCATTCCCAAGGCATCTTTTCACCTTGTAATATAGTGTAAATAGCCTCATAAAAAGTCTAACGACCTTTGGCACAAACGATTCCATAGCTCCTCCATCTGGACCAATCACCTTTCCCCTTTTCATCCTCTTCATAAAGTAGCTACCCTCACTTCCTCTTTACTAATCCTCTTAACTTCCTGATTTACTAACTGCCCTCAATTTGTTTTCCTTTCTTTTTCATTTTCTACGTTCATCAGTTCCTCAACGTACTCCTTCCATCTTCTCAACACACTTTCCTACCCTGTTGATATATTTCCATCTCTATCCTTGATAACCCTAACCTGCTGCACATCCTTTCCAGCAAGATCCCTCTGTCTAGCTAATCAATTCAAGTCCTGCCCTCTTTCCTAAATGGCCAGCTTTGCATAAGCTTTTGCCTTTTGCCACCTCTCTCTTACTTTCTTCATCTCAACAATCTCTTCTTTTGAATACATTTCTGTACTTTCTACATTCTTGCTTCCTGCTTCCTAAATTCCGCATCCTATCAAAATTCTATAGACTACGTTACCTGAGTGTTCTGTTCAAATAAGTGAAGTTTAACTTAATGGCTGGCACTGTTGGTCATGTTTTGTTTCACATGACTTTATTTAAACAGTATTACTTTAGCCACTGAGAGATGGTTGTTGTAACAAGACCTCTGTCAGGCTCTGTCAACCTCAATGCCGACATCAGTACTCTAGTCCAATAATCTTCTTGCCCACCTTCTCTGATCCAATCAGCCTCCACTCTGCATGGTATAAATCTGTGCTCACTGTGCTTCTTCCCTTCAGACATTCTCATTCTTGCAACCCACCTCTTCCTTCTCTCCACCTCACAGACACCTCAGTTAGTGCTCCATCCAAACTTCAGATTTCATCTTTACCACTATGAGTGTCCAGACTCCAGAGAGCCTGTCCTAAATCGTTCTTCGGCTGGTATTTCTTTTTGAAATATATGTACATATATATATATAGTGGGGCAAAAAAGTATTTAGTCAGCCACCGATTGTGCAAGTTCCCCCACCTAAAATGATGACAGAGGTCAGTAATTTGCACCAGAGGTACACTTCA
>NW_005187404.1:267914-269990 GCF_000239375.1 Pundamilia nyererei
TAAGCACTTTTACTTTGCTTTACTGTACTACACATCCCATATAGTATGTGTACTAACACACTGTGGCAGACAAACATCCTTCACATGCTCAAATGCTGCCTCAATCTTTGACACATAGCTGCACCTCAGCCAGGCAATGAGCTTTTCTATGTGTCCATTTGCACTGAACATTTATGACAGATGGAAGACACTTTGAAGAGCTTTTGGCCATTACACTTCCCAAAGGAGCAACTACCTGAAACGACAAATCACTCCTCTGTTCATTTCTCCTCCCCCCCCCTGTTTCTTTCATTCTCCACAAGCTCCTGCCACAGCAGGGAAGAGATTTAACACAACACACCGCTGTAAATGACAACAACGTCAGACACATGAGAAGAACAAACTGGAGGAAGGGTGGATGGGAAGACAGAACTGCAAGGAGGATTTAGATATATTGACAGATGAGACAGAAAAAGCAAAACATACAGGAGCGAGGAAGAGCTCAAGCCAGAGATATGTACAATGGGTAGGAATTATGAAAGATGTAGGACTGAGCACAGCTTGGCACAAGTTGCAAAAAAACCAGTGGAGAGAGAAGCTTGGAGGAATCTATTATTATTATTATTATTATTATTATTATGTAAATTTGGACGTTCCACAAGGAAAAAAATCCATCGGTTTACAATAGGTAAATCAAGGCAGAGTCTTCTTGAGCCAGGTGATTCTTAAAGACTATTTGTGTGTGAGAGTATAATGATGTGAGAGCATGTGACAGGGAGAAGGCAATGGTTGAGAGGTGAAGATGGCCAAAGTGACAGAGACAGATAGAGATTTCAAAAGGCTACCGTTTCTTATCAGCAAAGGTCACTCAAGCAATTACGTGACACATTGATTTATATCCCCTGAGGCAAACACTCCCGCAAAAGCAAGCACAACACGCAAACACATGCATGCGTGCACACACACACACAAAGAACATAACATACACACAAACAAACACAGTATCAATTTGCTGCCTACTTCTAATTATTATTGTTTTATGTGGAAGTCTTGTGGTTTGCTGAGATCATTAAGGTCTTAGCCACTGGTATGAGGCTGTTTCAAGTTTGTCCACTAGTGCCAGTCCAGTTCAACAAGCTATTACCTTCATTAAAAATAAACATCTCTCAGTCAGTCCTAATAACTATAGGCAAATCTTGGACCCCATGACAAGTATGTATTCTTTTTTTAAAAAAACAAACGGGAAAGTGGCATTCACACAAAAGTGTACATGTAGTTTCTATTCAATAATTCTTGTGAAAGACATGAGTGTAGACTTAGGACTGAACATGCAATAGCTAAACACTAGTTTAGGTGGTGGCACAGTGGTTAGAATGGTTTCCCCACATCATGGGTTCAAATCCACCATGTTGCAGGGCTTTACTGCGTGGAGTTTGTATGTTCTCCCCATGTTCCTCCTTTACTCCTGAGTTACTGGCATTAAGGTTAATTGGTGATTCTAAATTGTACATAGGCGTGAATGTGAGTAAGAAGAGTTGTCACTCTGTGTTGGCCCTGCAACGGGTTTGCAACCTGTCTGGAGTGTATCCCCACCACCACACACTGACACACCACACATCCTGAATTGGAAAAGTGGAAGAGAAATGATAGTTGGAGCCAGCTTACCCTCACATATCAAGTAATATAATACAATAATGGTATGGTGATATAATAATTACATAATTTCAAAAAATATAAACTAATGAGCAAAATGCTTCATCAAATAGCAGTCTTGAATTCGTCGAAATTCGAGACGGCATGTTTGTAGCCTTTACCCTGTGCCAGGGATTGGGCAAAGCCACTTCTTGGTTGATTTAATTAAAATGCTACCAGAACCATATGTCAGTTTGTCTCTAATAGTATTAATTATTAGAGACTGGCAAAATCCCATCACCACCTCCTCGCGGTGCCAGCTGGAAACAACGACCCTCGGGAAGTTGGCTAACGGTGAGGGTCCTCGACGTCAGGTGGAGTGACGCGCCGGTCGATGTATTCCACAGTCACATCCCATGCAATGACGTCTCAAAAAGCTAGGGCGTCCCCCGCAGGCGACGCGCG
>NW_005187404.1:278305-279421 GCF_000239375.1 Pundamilia nyererei
CATGTTTATTTCAGTTATTTTTTGAAGGCAGTCAGGCAGGATTAGTTTTGGAACCAGTTTATTTTATAAGCAAATTTGGGTTGAATCTGTGCCAATGTCAAATAGCTTATTCTGCTACTTACTCTTGTTTGGTGCTGTTTCTTTGATTGGAAGATGAAGTCTGAAGAAATAAGACATACTGGTAATTTAACAATTAATTTATTTAACAAAGGGCCTCAGTAGCATTTGGAAGAACCATACACAGCCACAACAGCCTGGCACCTCCTCCTCCTCATGCTGATAACCAGCTCGGTCACACGCTGCTGTGGGATGGCATCTCCTTCTTCAACCAGCATTTGTCACAAGTAAGCTAATGTGGTTGCTCGGGATTTAAATTGACAGCAATCTACAGGAGGAAAGGAAATTAGGATTCAAATGTAAATATGTATACATCAAGAAATTTATCCCATTTCTGCCACCAAACACTGTTTGATAAATTCCCCATCAGACAGCGGCTTGCTGTTTTTTGGAGTTTTGTGAGAAATCACAATACAACTATGTTGCTTTTATTTTGATGGTAACAGCTGTTTGTTTCCTTTTGCATACCTGCATGTGTTCAAGCAAATGCAACTTCACTAAACATGTTTGAACTAATGTTCATGAAAGATGTAAGTTGGTTAACCCTAAAAGAATGCCAGCTCACAGTAATAAAAGAAAGAGTCATGCAAAGTGTGAGAGACATAGATTTCTAAATATTCTCATTGACTTCAGGTGAAGCCATGGGATCAGTTTGAAGAGAGCTGATTGTTGTGTTTAAAGATTACAGTTTGAACTGAAAAATACACGAACTGATGTAACTGAAGTGCAGACTTTCAGCTTTAATTTAACATCATTTTAAATATAAAGGATGTTTTTAATACTTCATCATAATCTTTCACAAACATAACCCCATCAGAAAACATCAACATCGCAATGAATGTGAACACAAAGAAAAGTTCTAAATGCAGTTAAGACAAAATGTTTAATTCTATAACTTACAGAAGGTGCTGAATTTGAACTTACCATCTACCTGCGGCCTTTCTGTTCCCCCTGTGTCTGCATAGGTTTTGTCTGTTGACTTAGGGTGGCTGTAGCTCA
>NW_005187404.1:281438-282462 GCF_000239375.1 Pundamilia nyererei
AAATGAGGGGTCAATAATGTATATAACAATAAAGTATTAAATAAACAATTTTGCTGAAGAAAATGACAAGATAATTACTTTATTGTTGTGACGAATTGACAGTCTGGAATAGTTTACAAGAGAGATGTAGCCATAAGCAGACTGGAGAGCACACAACGTATGCTAGTCCAATGAATAAAAGTGGAGATGTGCACACACTGGACCAGAAAAGCATATCAATAACTTATTTGAAAACAAGAACATTGAAATCACAACAACAATGCAGCAGCCTGTTACACCTAATGCAAAAAGTCAGGAAGACAAAGCTCGTAAAAATAGTGGGGTTTGTGAAGGTAAAGCACAAGACTCAACTACTCAGACAGTCAAAGAACCTGAAGTTTTTCTAAATAAACATCTAAACAATGTAAACAAAGATAACTCAAAGACTTGGATAAATACAAATAAGGAACCGTAACATCTTGTGTTGACATCATGGAAATGGAAATGTGAAATCTGTCCACTTAAAGGAACATATAATTTAGGATTATTGTAATCAGTTTGAAAATTGTATCTCATGTATCAAGGAAATTCATGTTGCCAGAGTCAAAAATCTATTGAATTGACATGTATTACAAGGTTGTTTGAAATAAAAGAGCTACAGTATGAAGTTAATGGGAAAGTAATGTTCCAAAAAGCCTGGGGCAATGCAAACATCATACAGGATGTATCTGCCAAAGAGCTAAAACTGTGGAGAAATTATGACAAGGAATTATGAGTATGTAACTGAATAAACTAAGTCTTTTTTTAAAATTGCGCTTATATATTTGTACTTAACTGATTATTTTTTAAATAATTTTTTTATGTGGTGAAATCTAGTTAAAAATGGTATTTGTAATAAGCATTTAAGTTTTTGGCTACACCATTTTAGTCCTGAATTTGTGTTCTTCCCATTTAATAAAATCATTTTTGTCAATATTGTGATAACATTGTGTTGGCTGATGTTATTAAAAAACTGCAAACAATGACCAAAATTTAAAAACAGCAA
>NW_005187404.1:282734-284645 GCF_000239375.1 Pundamilia nyererei
AGGGTAATTTCAGCTTTTGTTGACTGTTGGAGGCAGGTGGTGAGCCATCTGGTGATGGCAGGTAAGAGAGAGGGATGGGGGGGGGCTCTGGGGATACAGGAGTGCTGAATGGTGGAAGAAGGGAGATATGCACCCCTCTATCAATCACACATGGATGCACAGCAGGTACAGGGGCAATGGGAGGGACAGGAGGATGGGGTAAGGACAGAGTAGAGAATGGGGGATATAAATAAAAGAGGTGTTTTGTTACTTTGAGCATTGTTTGATCAGTATATGTAGGCATGCTTGTGTGACAAAAAGAAAAAATATGTAACAAAAATGTAAAAGAAGCGACAACATGAAAAAAAAAACCCCAACAACAAAAGAAAAGAGAAGCGCACACACTATACTGGTAAAATCAAAGGAAACATATTGTAACTACACTTCTGTCACTAATATTTTGTAGCGTTGTAGCAGATATTTGTGAAAGCATTCAATTTTGTTAGCTAGAAACTTATGCCAATAAAATTAAATTATACTGCATGCTGTCAAGGTTACATTCTCTGTCCTGAGTAGGTGCAAAGGGCTTAACCCTTGCTGTGACACCTACATAACATCCCTCATTAAAAGTAAGTCTAATATTCACAACATAAAATGAGGGTTTTCGACCATGACTCATGGAAACTGTCTGTCACCGTGGCAACCAGGAATACAAACTTTAAAAGATGTGTTAAAACTTTATTTCAACCAAAACCATGACATTTTTGTAAACCTAACCCAGTTTTTAATGCCTAAACTCTATCCAGTAGCAACACAGTTTTAATCAACAACTGTAGCATTTTATTTTTCTTAATTAGAAAAAGAAAATTAAAGTGAATGAATTGTGTTATATGATAAGTTGTTTAAAGAAGTGGACCAATTTCATCGCCAATACATTTTAGAAGAAGCTATTAACACCTAATTGCACCTAATTTAAGGTTTTTTTAAAAGCTACAGACCTTTTTTTAAAATTGACACCTTGCAATGCAACTGAACATATATGGGTAAATACTGTTCACAATCAGGAAACTGCTTCCAACTGTGAGGATGTGAGAGCAAGTAAAACTAGTGTTTAAATAGAATATAATTAGCCATTGATCTCAGACTACTATGAAATATGCATACAAGACACTGAGCACATGAAAGCTTAAGTTTGCAGATAGTAACAGTTATTTTGATTTTTTTTAAAGAATTTGTTCTGTAGTTATTTGTACAATTAGATCCAAAAATGAGGAAAAGCTCAATTGATATTTTGAATTTTTTGTGAAAATTGGCATATATTTTATGTACATATGGATTTGTGTCTTTTGGAGTTGTCAGAACACTAGAATTTCCAACTCGATTCCAAACTTAAGGCCGTTTTTGATGCCACAAGGAAGATTTTGACCTCATTTTGAAACAACAGAAATAATGCGGAATCTCGTAAAGGTTAACGTTTTAATTTTCAACTAAATGCATTTTGAATTAGATTTAACAAAATAAGTATGATATAACATTAAATTTAGAGATTTTATTATTTTAGTAAATTATTTAGATTTTATTTTATTTTTTTGCAAATCATGAAGGTAAAATATATTTTAGAACCTACCATTAAATCAAGGGTACAAAAAACAACACAATATCTAACATCAAATTATTGTAGAAGAAGACCAACATGACATACTTACAAATGAACTTTGGATAAGGCATGGTATTAGTTGTGCTAAACTAAAGAGGATATTTTTAAAAAGTGGTAATTATGAAAGATTGAACAGGTAATTGCCTTCATTTTAAAGTTGATCACGCACATAGCTACAGCAAAATAAGAAACACGTTTTAATAAACTATTGTAAAGGAAGAAAAGTTCATGTTTTTCACCTCAAATCTGAAACATCTCTGATGTAGCTGCTCTGT
>NW_005187404.1:286937-288273 GCF_000239375.1 Pundamilia nyererei
TAGGTATCTCAACACTGTGCTTTTGTAAAGCAGGGTCATCTTAAATGGATTTAAAGTGTGTACATTGTAAGAGCCTTCAAAATCCCACATAAAATGAATGTCATTTTCCAAATTGAGTGAGGTGTCACCAGTGAGGCATGTGTTGACACCAGAGATTATTTCTGGCTTTATGCAAATGCAGCCTTGAGATGTTTGGGTATTAGTGGTATTTTACTCCTCCTGAACTTTGCATAGCATGTCTTTGATTGGCAGGACATTTATGAATAAATATGCATACAAATTGTGTCTTTGAACTGATAGACAGGTGATGTAGAGGGAGGGGACAGGTGGATAAATTGAATGTGGGGAAGGAAATAAAGAAATGAAGAATGCTATTAATGCAACTGCCATTGAAGTTTGCAGTACAACACTTACATGTTGTGGATATATTGTTGCACTGTCAATTTAACATTGGTTGATATTAACAAGCAGTATTTTCATAGTTTATATAACATAAATTTTCAGGCTTTAATTGCCTGAAATCGCCACACATGCATCAAGTATATCCAAGTCTTTGAAAAGTTAAGTTAATAAATTCTGTAGCTTTGATCTGTCATGTGGTATCTGTATAACAGACAGCTCCCATATGTATAGCCTGAAAGTTATATACTTGTAGCTTCAATACAGCGGTCCCATGGTACAGATGAGAAAGACAAGACAAGCCCTATGGAAAAAGCTTTGACACAATCATCATTAAGCAGCTGGTCTGCTGCATGAATGCCTCTACATACATATCTGCCTTCCCCTTTTGTCTTCCACTTGGTTTCAGTCATGGAGCTTAGCTGTCTATACAGTATGTATAAGACATTTATAAGAAAACAATGCATAAGTAAAAACTTGGATTCAGTATTTTCATTTTTGCAGGTTTTAAATGTGCTGTATGTTGGGGGCGGGCTGGGAGAGGGGGGGTAAACCTTTAATGAGTTCATTTCAATATTTCGTCAATGGAGGAGATGTCTTTATTCAAAGAAATATCCTCTGAACCAACAGTGAATGAGGGTCTGGTGTGACATTAATGGTTTCCAGGGTTTTTATTAGTTGTTAGCATTATTTTTTTTTAATCGTTTTTATCATCAACTCGGTTTCCCTGGATCTTTTCCTGTCTGTTATGAATAAATTTTTTTCTTTTTTTGGTACCATTACTGGCTTTATTTTGTTGTATTTATCCATGATACCTTAAAGGCCGGTCCGTGAAAATATTATCGGACAAAAAACAGTGGCGCAAAAAAGGTTGGGGACCTCTGGCTTAGAGTACTAATAAGGATGAACCAGATAATCTTCCACAGCACACCTGATC
>NW_005187404.1:289825-291766 GCF_000239375.1 Pundamilia nyererei
AGCCTTGTTATTAAGTTTAAAAACACGGACCCTTTGTGATTATCAGAGCTCTATCATTATGCTTCCATAATGTACCTTCATCAACATGAAGGAGAATGTGTAGTTTTTTTCTTTGCTTGAATATCACATAATTTCTTGCCTTCATTGCTTCATGTCTCACATTCATATTCACTTATACTTATCCTACCCTGTCTTCTTTCTCTCCTATATCTATTTGCTCTCTCTCAGCTGTGTCTTTCTGTCTTTCTCTCCTACATTTTTCTCTCCAACTTTCTATCCATCCTCTCACCCAGTGACTTTGCTCATGCTAATCCCAACAGGTAGTTAATTATAGACTGCAGTCTAATGGCATGGAGTAATTATAGAACCCCAATGAGAATTCACTGGTCACCCTTACCTTCTCTCTCTACCTCTATAAAATATCTCTATTCTTGTTTTCCCCTTATTGCCATGGAAATCTTGTAAAACCTGATTTACTCAAGCAGGAAAAAACATTTAGGAGACTCATCTCTTGCAGCAGCTCGAATTAAAGGGGAACAAACATGTACACAAGTGTTTACAAGATGCATTTTCTCATATTCGTCCTCCCTAACAGCAATATGCAAAATTAGCATGTCACCTTTTCTGTCTAGAAATTCCTAATATAACTATTCCTAATATAACTGGTACATCCATGAGATGAGTTAGAAAAGACATAATTTTGGTACAGATTAAAAGAAACTGATCTTTCAAGTCACTGAGTCCTTACGACCTTTGAGGCTTTACCAAATGGAGATGTCTGCTTTAAGAAAGAAAGTAAAACTTTTCGGCAGTATTCTGTATTCCTCCATGATTTCCCCAATGATACATATTGTGTTCAGCGTCTACCCCATCAAGAGAAATGAGGTGTGAATCACTGTCCTTGGACTGTACTACCAGTGCCATGTCACAGATCATCCTTCAGGATGTACTGATGTGTTCAACAACAATTGAATTTCACCAGACTATACAATAAGTGGAAATTCTTTCAGCTAATAGTATTACAAAAAAGGTCACTAGGCCCTGAAGAAATGTTGATATATTATTTCTTTGGGGACAGTTAATACTGCTGTGAAATTCACTGAAGCAGCGAGAGCATGGTCCCGAACAAAGTGCTGGTTTAAATATAATTTAAATGTATAATGTAATAGAATATAATATAAATATTAATATAATTAAATATGTACTGCAACATCCTAAAGATTTGGGATATAATCAAATATCAAGTTAGGAATAATGTGGACGTGACGATTACGATTATATAGTATCTTCTCTAGCCAGAGCTGGATTCTGCAACTGAGAATTTATGGTTTGGATGTACTTCTGTCACTGCTAAAGCTAATGGCATATGGCACTATATTCATGTTTCCTGTGGCATCATAACCACAATAATGAAGGAAAATATAACACAAAAAAGTGTAACTTGGAAAGGTTCAGTGTCAACATCTTCTTTACAGTTGTGATAATTTGTCATTTTTATGAGATCACTTTTGATGCTTATTTCTAGGTGTTTATTTGTAGGTAGACATAGTATGCGACCCCAGCTCAGCTGCTCCAGTCTTTTAGGAGACAGCAAATGACCAATCCAGGCATATTCTTGGTAAAAGTATGTTTAAGTTTGCCATAGACTTCTTTTAAGCATGTGAAAGCTTTGTCTTATTTTCAGAGGAAGAAAAATCCTTTTCACATAATTCACCTCTTATACTCATAAGAAGTTCAGAATGGTTTGTTTTTGAATAAATAGTTAGAACAATAATGTTGCATGAACCCAGTTCTGTAAAGGCTTTTATAACGTGACACCGGCAGACACATTTACAAAACGTTTGATTTTGCCCATACTGTATGTCTGGCTTTACACTATAAGCTGTTAGTTTGGATAATTATACGCCCAGGGGAACTTGGAGCCAGTGCCAACAGGTGGAT
>NW_005187404.1:292858-294341 GCF_000239375.1 Pundamilia nyererei
TTAAACCTGAAACTTTTTTTTATTATGCCTAAATAGCTTTGGTTACTAAAATAACGCCAATAGTGAAAAACACAAGTCTAGTTAATATAAGCAGAAAGTCAAATAAATATCCAGTATAAAAGAATGATATCAAAAAATAAAAATGAAATTTTTGCTCGAGCATACTTTAACTGCTGTTTTAAAGTGTTAATGCTCTTCCAATTATTTCTGTTCTGTAAGACAGCATGAAGCCCTTTAAATTAGGTAATAAAAGCCTACTGAGCCTGCTAGCTGGTGGAGAATGCAGCTTACTGGCTAGAGCAATATCAACTGACAACAGCCACTGAGTGTGCTCATAACATCTGAGACAGGTACATTATGCACTTCAGTCTCAGTTTGCTAAAGAAAATGGGAAGAAAGGAAAAGAGAATTAGAAAAATACCGTTTCAAACACACCTTTTCCTGATCACACACACACATTTTATTTAGATTCTATACAAAAATACGCACATACACTTTCTTAGTGCTGTTTATCTAAGTCCAGATTTGTGTGGTATCCCTCCATAACTTCTATTATAGTGGTGCCAGGTTTGGTTTGTAGCATCTGAGTGGCTTAGCTGTCTTAGCGGCAGAATTCCTCTTTTATATGGACTGACTTGTACACAGCGGGTGTATCAGCCGCTATCTAACAAGCTATCTGTTACACTAACTAAATAAGTTTGGTTTGGTTTAGTTTGGCAATACATTTACAGATCAATACTTAGATTGGAACATGGTTATAGTTTTAGCCAAAAGAAATATGTTTACTTTCAGGATTTAGTGATTTCTGAATTTATATGATACACAAAGGAAATTTATTGCATTATTCCGTAGGCTCTAATGACTGAAAGCTCACTCATTCCTTAACCTGCGAC
Organism: Pundamilia nyererei; assembly: GCF_000239375.1. Classification (NCBI taxonomy): domain Eukaryota; kingdom Metazoa; phylum Chordata; class Actinopteri; order Cichliformes; family Cichlidae; genus Pundamilia; species Pundamilia nyererei. The sequence goes on from NW_005187404.1 coordinate 293,752, forward strand.
CACAATAGAAACGATTTGCTAGTTGCACACTGCTTTGAACCTGATCCAGGTTCCAGGTGCCTAGGTAATTATAATATATGTCACACCATTACTCTCATTAGTATTCATTTCAGTTTCTTGCTTGGTAGTAGAGAACAGGTTATCTTATGTCCCATCCAGTTCCAATCACCTGTGGGAACTTTGCCCATAGTTGCTTGAATGGAATATCATTTATTTTCTATGGTTGTTTCTTCGCTTCCACAGCTTTATGCCCCATAAGAAGTTATTTTTGAGTTTTAAATTATGTCATACATTAATATTCTGCTGACTGTCCACCACAAATGCTCCAAAACAACTAAGCAGGAGACCTAGACTTAAGATTGCCTTAAACACTGCTGTTTCCAAGATGAAGGAAAGACTTTAAGCTTAAAGTTTATTGCAGCATGAGGGACAACATGGTGGCTTTGTCAGTATACTTTTACATTATATTTTTGTATTTGGAGGACTGATTACCAGACAGAGTTAAATTTATAATCAACAAATGTATAAATATATAGAAAATTCCAACAAAATTGTCCAGAGTGTCACTTTTCCTCATCTGCTTATGTAAG
>NW_005187404.1:294361-299969 GCF_000239375.1 Pundamilia nyererei
ACAGAGTTAAATTTATAATCAACAAATGTATAAATATATAGAAAATTCCAACAAAATTGTCCAGAGTGTCACTTTTCCTCATCTGCTTATGTAAGCCCTCTTGTGAGATGTAGGTTACTCCATCTTATTTGTTGTGGCTAAAAATAATATTTTTTCCCACCCTTATCTGCTAAGACATAGCTGAGGCAACACCTCAGACGGATGTTCTACACTTTACACCATTTTCTGTAGTCAATCAAGGCAAGAGCTGAGATTTTTGACAGTAACTTATCTTAACATTTGGCCCTGTGTACTGCAATATTCAGGACAAGGTGGTCTTGTTGGGGGGGATAGCTCAGTAGGTAGAGTGGTGATTGGAAGGTCAGTGGTTCAAATCCACTGAACGCCTGCCCTGTGATACCCCTGAGCAAGGTACTGTCCCAACACACTGCTGCACAGGTGCCCAATGGCTGCCCACTGAGTGAATGGGTTAAATGCAGAGAGGAATTTCCCCATGGGGATCAATAAAGTATACTTTCTTTCTTGTAGTAGCTGACCTGTATGGCTATTGTGTCTTTTTTTTTTTAGCTTGCATGTAGGATTGGTTGAAAATATGTTTGAAAAAGGTTCCGAATTGATAAATCACAGATGGGTCATTCATTTACTAGCTTACCTGTTTTACATGTCGACTCCGTTTCCCCACAACTGATCTCAGAGCAGTTAAAGCAGAGTCAGTGGCAGCTTCCCTAGCATGCTATCCTTCCATAAGTCTCTCCTCAGTGAGGTTTACCCACAATGCACATGCACAAATGACCAGAAAAAGCTTCTGGTCTCTTTGCTTGCCCAACTTAAGCCATTGTTAAAGGGACACAGACATACCATGAAAACGCTAACCCCATATTTAGTCCATTGGACTGCTTCCAGAGACAGCTAGCTAACTTCAGCCAAAATATGGCAGTAATTGCAGTAATTAAAAGGATGGATGTAAACCGGGGAAACACTTTTTGGTAGAACGCCTCTGAGATAAAAGGAGAGCTTTCAATCTGTTTGGTAAATTTTAATTGATGTATGCTTTTATAATTCACTTGACAAGCATATCCTGATAGAACACCACTGTCAGAAAGGAGATTATGTGGGGGTATACTCATTTGTTAATGATTTGTGACTGAGAAATCATCAGCCAGTGAGCATGAGGTTTCACTGCCACACCCACCTCCGTTCATCACATCTGGCCAAAATAATAGAAACAAATATCCCACTTCTTTCTACTGCTTATTTCCTTCACTTTGAAATGGATCAGTCGTTACTCCTTAAAGTAGGGGTAAAAGGTACACATGAATGGCATCAAAATATAGTGAACTGAATTTTGGGGGGCTGTATTAAATTTGAACTACTGTTGTTCACTTTTAGCTATTGTGCACGTCTGTTTCCCAGCCCCTACCTCCCGCTCTCTAACCCTCCTCTAAGTTCAAATAGGCATGAATGGTAAAGTAATTTTACAGTTTACAGACTATGTGGCTAAAATTTACGTGATCGTTATGGTAATCATTACTTTGACCCTGTAATGAAAAAAAGGATTTCTCTAATTAGCTAACATTTGTGTTTGCCAGAAAGAGATAGAGAGACGGGGACAGTGATATACAGACACGCAGACAGACAGACATGAATGGAGGATCTGCAATAAATTCTTAAGTTAAATGTCACACCTGTCTGCCACAAAACACACCTGCTCTCATTGACACTGTCAATGTCAGCCTGCTCTGACAGGCTGACATTTACACACCTGATCAGACTATTACACACGCGTATTACCACATGAGAACACATGCACAGACATGCACAAACATACATGAAGCTTTGAAAGCAAGTCTACAAGATGAAACACCTACTGCAACTCCAAAATTCAAATACTGTGATAGAGTTTTTGTTTTTCATAATTTATCTCAAAAAGGCAAATGCTTATACATTTCACATTAATCACACATGAAGCCTTTTTGAAGACATTTTTATGAAATTAATCTCATGAAAAAGTCCGATTTCTAGTATCTCATTTTAGAATATTTCCCAAAAACAATGAAAACTGCAAAGACCCAGATCATTTTGATCTCTAAGGTCTCAGACACACAGGGCTACAGATCAGTTGGTAACCCATTGGCAACCTCTCATCTTGAGGGAAAAATGTGTATTCAGTTTCTTGGCAAATTGTTGCTGGCTGTCGAAATCAGTTGCAAAAAAGGGTGCTACATCAAAAACCTTGTCACTTGTGATTTCTTTGGTTGCTAGTAGATTATCACACTCACTTGTAGTTCGCATGGAAGACACCCACTTGTCTGGAAACATGTGCTAACTAACCACCATGTGGAAGTCAAACTTGGAAGAACTAGAAGCAAGAAATATTCAGATTCAAAGTAAAAATTGTCCCTGAATCCAGTGGATTAAAAAGGTGAGGGCAAATGGGCTCCATTTCTAGTGTGTGTGCATAGGTGTGTGTGTGCATAGATAGATAGAAGAATCTAATAACTATTTGTGCCACCCTTGGCAGCAAGAACTGCAATCAAGCATTTGCGAGAACTGGCAATGACTCTTTCACATCTCTGTGGAGGAATTTTGGCCCACTTTTATTTGCAGAATTGCTTTAATTCAGCCACATTGCAATGTTTTCGAGCATGAACACCCTATTTAACCCTCCGTACCCCACAGCTGCCTTGCATTTTCCCTTAACAGCCGTGGCCAGCAGGCATGATTCTACTACTGTTTGTGTATGAAAATGTTCTTGTACACACTACATTTTAACTTTTTTAATAAAATCAATGCTTAGCAGTGAATCAGCAATAAAAAAGATGGATATGTGACAAATATGTTTTTCAATTTACGTGTTTATTCCACAATCACCTCAAATACTCTGACTGGCATTTATGAAGTGAGTGTAGGCTGTCGGATAAGTGTTTGCATAATAATATTGGTTTTGGAGTGTCCACAACTATTTATTCCAGATGAGGCCATAAAACTGTGTAAAAGAAGCCTGATTAAAGTCGATTGGTCAGTGACCCACACACCTGTCCAATGACAGTAATAGTGAGGGGAGCTATTTGAGTCATTTGCCAAAAAAGGCAAATGTGAGATGAGCCTTGTCAGTTTATATCAAAATTTGACTCAAAACAGAGATCAAGACTATACAAATTGCAGTGAGTCTGTGTGAATTGTAACGTAAGTTTCGTGACAGCGTGGTCTTCTGCTGCTTGATTTATGCTTGTTTTATGACTCAATATGTCAACATTCTTTCATGCATATTGTGGAGCTATACTGTGGACCTTCTATATGTATGTATAGTTGGAGGTGTGCGTGTGTGTGCATGTGTGTATATACACAGTATGTACGCTGGCAATCAAAAGTTTGGACACACCTTCTCATTTAATGTTTTTTCGTTATTTTTACTACTGTGTACATTGTAGGTAGGTAGGTACATACTGAAGACATCAAATATCACCAGCCTCAGAAATCGCAAGTTTAAAGCACATCAGATTAGTATGGAAGCCCGTTTCCGCCACACACAAAAAAGTATCCATAACTTGGCATTTCGACTTATTAACTCAAAATTTTGAGAAAAGTAACTCGAAATTTCAAGTTGGCTCTTCCAGTCAATAATCTGCATGGAATGGTCACTCAAAACTGGATCACAACAAATTGGCACTTTCGAGAGTACGTTTGCTGATAGTAAAGCCATGTGATTCAGCTAATAACACAAGAATTTCATCATTTGTGAAGCCGCACTGAAAATAATCAGCAATTTGTGCATTCATGACTGGTTATAATACTGGTAGCTTAGCTGTAGCATTTGTAGCTGAACGCATCAGCTTCCAGGTAACAAGGAAATGACGTCATTCACGTAGATTACTGTTTGGCAGTGCTAACTCAAAATTTCAAGTCATTAACTCACAATTTTTTAGAAAAGTAAGTCAACATTTCGAGCTGCTTTTCTCAAAATTTAGAGTTAATAAGTCAAAATTTTGAGATATGGATACTTTTTTCTTTTTTTTAGTGGCGGAAACGGGCTTCCACAGTTTAGAGCCCAAATAAATGCCACACAGAGTTCCATTAGCAGACAAATCTCTACATCAGCTGTTCAGAGGAGACTGTGCAAATCAGGCCTTTATGGTCAAAAAGCTGCTTAGAAACCAAATTTGAGTTCTTTGTCTTTGTGCAACATAGAAGAGGTAAATGGATGGTCTCTGGAGCAGCAGTCCCCAACCTTTTTTGCGCCACGGACCGGTTTATGCCCGACAATATTTTCACGGACCGGCCTTTAAGGTGTCGCGGATAAATACAAGAGAGTTATCTGTACCAGATGGCCTGGCCTCTGCAGTCACCTGACTTGGCCTCCACAGTCACCTGACCTAAATCCAATCTAGATGGTCTGGGATGAGATGGACCGCAGAGTGAAGGCAATTGGCCAGCAACTGCTCAAGATCTGTGCAAACTCCTTCAACACTTTTGGAAAACCATTTCAGCTGACTACCTCATGGAGCTCATTGGGAGAATGCCAAGAGTGTACAAAGCAGTAATCAAAGAAAAAGGGTGGCTGATTCAATTAATTTAAAATATAAAACATGCTGTTAGTTATTTCACACTTTTTTGTTTACTACATAATTCCATATGTGTTCATTTATAGTTTTGATGCCTTCTGTGAGAATCTACAATGTACACTGGTACAAAGATAAGTGGTGAACTGGCACAGGTTAAAAAAAGGTAAGGTTACCCAAAACTGAAAAATAATGTACATTTCAGAAATATAGAATGAGGATTTTTTTCAGGGAACACACAAGGGGTTAACAATTTAAAGCTGTTCTGCAGCAATGAGGTTGATTGGGCCTTGAAAGCTGGTGCTACTAATTCCTACAGGTGTTCCAACTTTTTTGAATTACTTACAACCCCCTCGATCTGCATTAGTGATGTGTCGGTCGCAAACGAAACGGCTCTTAAAGCTGACTCTTTGAAGTGAACGACGTGAGCCGGCTCCCTATTGGAAGCCGTGGGTTGTTTTCTTTTTTTCCTTTCTCTCACCCTCTCTCTCGCACTTTTTTCGCTTCACTCCGCAAACGAGCCTTGTACTTGTGCTGGGAAGAAGGGGGAGGGGCAGTAATTACACTCGCAGTAGCACAGGAACAGAGCCAGAGGGAAAGAGAAAGAGAGCCAGGGACAACAACGTCACATTAGAAAGGTATAGTAATCATCTACAACTATTTTCAGTTGTGGATGATAAAGTATTCCGAAAGTTAATTCATGCAGGCCCATGTGACAGAGAATGTGCATCTTCTTTTTGTTTTCATATTTTAATTTATATTTAATTGTTTTGTGTTTGCAGTGTTTTGTGCTGTTTCACTTTAAATTTATTTAAAAGGAAAAAGCTGAAAATTTAAACAGTTAAAAGTTGAAATGTGAATACTTGGTTTTTGCATTATGTATTTATTACATTTTATGTGGAGTGAATAAATAAAAGTATATTTACGGCGGCCCCTAGAGAAAAAGCACGTACAAACCCCGAAGCGTGTACAAACTCCAAAACACGTACAAAACACAACAGAAGTGCTCCAGGATGCTAGGGGCAGTGTTGAGCTTTTGTTACCTAGTG
>NW_005187404.1:300676-304395 GCF_000239375.1 Pundamilia nyererei
TGTGTGTGTGTGTATATATATATATATAATATTCTGTAACTGTAACTTCTGTCGGTGCTGTGCTTTTGGAAACCGAATTTCCCGAGGGATTAATAAAGTTTTATCTTATCTTATCTTATCTTATAAACATAAATAAATAAAACCACGTTTTTTTTTACATTAGTAATTCCTTTTGTGCATAATTTTATATTGTTGTTAATAATAAATCAATTAAAGCAACAAAACAACCCGAAGAGCTGGTTGGGAGCCGAAAGAGCCGGCTCTTCTTAGTGAGCCGAGCCGAAAGAGCCGGAATTCCCATCACTAGTCTGCATAAAGCAGTGTTGGAACACACTGTGGTACCATACCCTCGTGAGCAACAGTTGAACAGTGTTGTGTTGCAGAAAGTAGTGTGTTGCTACAAAAATGGTGAGAAAAAGGCAATTAACAACGGAAGAGAGACATCATAACACAATGTGGGTCTTTTGTACACTGGAACTGCAAAGAAAGTCAAGGTGTCAGTGAGTACAGTTTCCTTCACCATCAAAAGGCACTATGAGTGAAAGCAAAGCAACCTAGCGCCACACATTTTTGGGAATTTCTGTTACAGATTTGGGAAGAATTTTCTGAAGAATATTGGATTTCTATTGTAGAAAGAATGCCATGGGTGTGTTCAGGCTGTTATATCTGCCAAAGATGGCCACTTTGATGTGTCAAAAATTTAGAATACATTTTGGTCTATAAATTGATTCCGTGATTTCTTTTTTAACTCCAATTGCTTATTTGTGCTATGCTCTCATTTCAGAGTGCAATGAGACATTAAATTGCATAATTTTAAATAAAAAAACTGGAAAAATTGGGGTGTTATAAAAGTTTTGACCGGACACATATGCAAATTAAGACACTAAAATTTGAGTGACACCATCAGCAATTTCAAAAAATAAATTATTTAAGCGAAAAATATGTTGTTCAGTGGCAATATACGATGGATAGACATTACCCACATGCAGTAGTGTTCATTAGAGGGTTGCAGTAGGGCAGATGCTGCAGCCTGTTGGCTGGATCCCATTGCTCTCAGGTGTATGTCTGGCTCAACAGCTGTGTCTCTGGCAGAATGGTGAACAGTGGGCACAGGCTGGAGTTGGCTTCACAGAGGTCTAAGCTGGCACTAAGCTGCTAAACCAATGCTGAGGGAAGTTCCCTCTTGGGATTGAAATTTTGTTTTACTATCAAATGAATTTGCTGTGGAGCTCTTGTCTTTTGTACTTCGGTTGGCTAATGCTTATTAAGCAGAAGTTCTGTGTTTTATACATACATTTGCATATATATAATATATTTTGTGTGTGTGTGTCTGTGACCTTATTCTTCTATATTGAAATTATTGTAAAATATATAAGTATTATTATAAATTTCTGTTCATTAAAAAATCATATGAGATGTCATCTTTCATTTCATATGTTCTTACGTTCTCCCAATGAGAAAGACAAAGAAAACAAAAAATAAAATCTGCTTTCTTTGTCATACTGTGATAATCAAAGGTTAAATTATTTGGTCCAAATTATCTCTCAAAGAGTACCTTCATTTTCTTCATGGAATTATTCTTTATTGGTAAAACTAATTACATTTCATATTAAAATGCATGGCACATTTGCAGAATACCATAGGGTTCATCTTTATATAGTACATATACCGAATATGCTATAGATTCCATTTCACTGTAAAAACAAACAGAAAGGCATTTGTTATGCACGAAGAATGATGCAATTTCAGTAGCATATTGCTTTTCTTAATGACTGCTAGCCTTTCACTGTCTCCCAGCGACTCTCTGCAATAACAATGTACCCTCAACCGCCATGTTTTGCTATATACAGACTATGTGTGTATGTGTGACAACCACAGAAGAACAGGTTCATAAGTGTAAAGCATATGAATATATAAACAGCACAGCTATCTGCCTTCTATTAGAGGACATCAAGGTTTAAAATCTTCCAACTACACAGGGTCTCAGGTCAACCTGGGACTGCATTACACAGTTTAAAGTTCAATTATGCACTCATCACCTTGGTATTTCTCATATTCTTTCTTTAACAAAAATCTTGTTTTAAAATGCTAGCAATGAAAAAAAGTGTTTTGTTTATAGCAGGCACTCCACTAACATAAGTTGTTTTTTTTTAATAAATTATATAAATTAAATCATAAATTATAAATAAGCTGAATTACATTGTAGAGGGCAATGTTGTCATTTCTGTTTTTGATTGTTTTTAGTAACAGTGCTGTCTTACTGCCTGTGTTACTACTATACAGTCTGTATACAGTATGTCCAAAACTTTTCTATTCTATTTCAGTCGATTCACTCTGTACAACACATATATTATGGGATATCACACCCCTGTGTGTCCTGGCTGAAGACACCTCTATTCACGCATATGGCCTGTGATGATATATGTGCAACCCAACTCGCCTATAAACCCCTGTTATCGCAGCCATCCCTCAGTTCTTAGGTTCTTAACTTTGCTAAGAACACCTCTGAGAGTTGGGCTAGCTAAATACTGCTTGTTAGCTTTGTTGTCAGCCAATTTGAAGTTAGCTTAACTGCTTTTCTTGGTGTTTGCCTGAAGTCTAGGTGTTTTATAAACAGCTCTGGCGCTCGACCCTGGAAAGTAGTGACTTTTGTGGAGAAAGTGATGGGACAGATGGCTGTGTTATGATGTGAGCCTCTCCACTCTAAGCGTTGATTAATGTGAACACCATGGCTGACCTCCACTTTCTATAACATGATTTAACTTGATCTGCCTCCTCAGATTGACTTAACAATCCCAGTCTGATGCTGGTATGACCACCTAGCTGCTTCCCTGTGCAATTGTTGAAGTTACTCCTCCTAACTCCATGTTTGCTCTTGAACATAGCTTTGGAGATAATATCAGCAAGGAAACACTAGCACCTGGTCATGTTGCCAGTAGTGAGGCCTATTAGGAAATTTCCTCTAGGGAGCCTCTTTCAGAGCACAGAAATCACACTTACTTTAACCATAAACCCTGGTGCCACATGGTCACCGATCTTTTTGGCCTTCATTCCCAGACACTAGATTGGGCCTTTTCTTGCAAGGGCTACCATAGGGTACTTCCATCTTTATATAGTATATTGAATATGCTCTCTTCCAGTGTATTTTTTCCCTCTCTTCTTCTCAAAGTACTCCTTTCAACTTCTCACACTCCTCGTCATTACCATCTCTGTCCTTAAGCACCCTGACCTGCTGTACATCCTTTCCAGGTCAATCGTCCTGGGTACCCAATGGATTCAAGTCCATTTCTTCTTCCTTAGTATCCACCCTTACATACAACTATAAGCCTTTTCCTTTGCCACCTCTCTAGGCTGCACACTTAGTCAGAGAGATGAAAAATGTAGACAGGAGTACCAGGAGGCTAGCTCCACTTTTTCTTTACTAGTTTTGAATACCTTCCTGTACTTCCTTACTCCACTACCAAGTCTCCTTGTCCTATTTCCTTTTTGATGTATGGGTATTTTCAGCTGATTCACTCAGATGTACAGTGGGGCAAAAAAGTATTTAGTCAGCCATCGATTGTGCAAGTTCGCCCACTTAACCCTTTAGAGCCGATCGGAGCGGGAACGCTCTGTTATGCGTAACTATTTTTAAATCCCAGTAGCACTGCAACCACGTAAGCTAGCGCAAAAATTTTTTTTGCATATGAAACCGGAGGAGTTGTACTTACATCTTATGC
>NW_005187404.1:304415-309697 GCF_000239375.1 Pundamilia nyererei
GTGTACCTCTGGTGCAAATTACTGACCTCTGTCATCATTTTAGGTGGGGGAACTTGCACAATCGGTGGCTGACTAAATACTTTTTTGCCCCACTGTAATCTCAGATGAAGCTAACATAAACCAGCTCAACTGGTGATAAAATCAACTCAAGAGCAAAACCAAATAAGAATCACAGAGAGTGATTATTCTTGAAGTCTATTATTTAGAAAGAGGGGATAGATGAGAATTAGTCCAGATAAGATTTTCTAGAGGATTGCAACGAGAATCTGTCCGCAAAGAGAGAATTGCGGGTGCTTATCATGTCTGACGGGAAAAAATTCTCAGAGGTCAATGAGGTCCACTGGTCTGTGTTACCATGGAGAAAGGAGCCATTAGAGGATAAGCAGGCAGGTCGATGAGGTGAGTAACCAAAGAGTATTTGACCAGCTCTAATAAAAGCAGGTGAAGAATTGAGGTACAGGAATCCACTTCTTGCAGCCAAGGGAAGAATCCACACTTGGAACACCAGTAGAGATGACATTAATACACAGGGGAATCAAGGAGCACGAGCAACTAAACTGAGCCTGGTTACCACTCTATAGAGGCAGGTAATCTGGCAGAGACTAGATGGCAGAGCTGCTCTATTTATATTGCTAATGATGAGATTGACAAGACACAGGTGATATGGCCTGGAATGAGGAAAGGCTTCATGCCCCACCCAGAGGGGTGGAGAAGACCTACTTAACCCATCTTGGCTGAGGGGAAAACACACAGACAGTGGGAGACTATGATAGAAGCTAAACTTGCTTACATAGTTATGTTATTTAGAAGCAAAGACAATTATACACTATACAAGGCTAAGGTCACCACTCTCTGAATTATGAGAATGCTTCTAAAAGACTTGTAGCATGAACACTTTTTGATTACATTTTTAACATTTATATTGTGGATTTTGCTGTGATTATGCATTCCACTTGCTTTTACTCTCTCTCTCTCTCTGTGCCGAGTGTAAGTGACGGAAAACTTGGCTTTAGTTTATGCCAGTGTGTGCATATTTGGTGTATCTGTTTGTTGAGTTAGTGTGTGTTTTAGAAGTAAGAAAGAGTGGCTATCCCACACCCCACCTGCCTTTAGCTATGTTCTGGATCAAACATTCCATCTGCTCACTACCATCCTGCTGTGTCCTGCAGCAGGTACACTTATACACACTCTCTCTCTCACACAGACGCAGTTTCTACTCTTCCCCCTCCCACCCACCATGACATGCACACACTCTAAGTGATCCCCCCCAAAAAACAATGTTTATACACACATACTCACACACTTGTGGTTGTCAGTCACAATCCCACTCCATGGAGAGTGACAGTTGCAGATTGCCAGCCAAAGCTAGCCAAAGAACCAAAGCCTAGGCATGGGAGGATATACGCATACATACTGTATATAAATGCACACAAACATTCGACCAGTACTGGTCCAGCTCTTGATGAGCAATGACTCAAATGCAACTAGCCTATCTCAAAGTTCTCGAGGTGAATATCACAATCTCCACACAAAGCAGAAATCTAAGCTCAACAAATCCACAGCATCAAGCTTGTTCCCCTATCTGTGCTCTGACAGAAAGATGGACAGTTCCACTATCCAAGTGGAAATGAGGATAAACAAATGATGCCATTCACTTAGTCTAATATTAGCTACTTTCAAGTACATGCCAGCGTCAACAGCCTGCATTATTCATATAATATAATGATGCCATAATATCAGGTGGATAATGTGTGAGACAAAACAGAATTATCTAGTCTGATCACCGAATGAATCCCACAACTAAAATGATGAATAAATGTCTCTGTAATGTGTGAATAATTGCCTATTAGAGTTAGGTAGAGAGTAAGCTAAAAGTAAGTGAACAGAGTGTGCCAATGTATCCCTATTATATATTCTGTATTTATATATGTGTATATATGTATATATGGTATATTTATGCTCATATCTTTACTCTCGTTCACCTTTATTGTATCTGTAACATGCAACTTCTGTCAGTTCTGTGCTACTGGAAACTGAATTTCCCGAAGGAATCCACCCGAGGGATTATTAAAGTTTCAATACGTTTACTATTCTTCTCTAAAAACAGAGCACATTTAAAGTTCTCAGAGTATATATTTCAGATTTAACCTTGGAACTGGACGTCTCCCATTTAGTGACCAAACACTATGAAATTGTTAATTGTCTCAATTTTGTCAAATTACCTTTTAAATATGCTGAAGTAATTTTGGCCCTTATTTTCTTGCAACAATTTTTTTTTTGCATACTATATCTATATAAACACGTGTAGCAGTGGGTTTTTTTTTTTAAAATAGTGCTTATAGTCTTTAAAATGCATCTGCATAGTTGTCGTGTACAAACCCTTGTCCTAGTGCATTGCTCCCTATATAAGATAACATTTATGTTAACTGAAACATAACATTTTTATGGTTTTTGCTTATGAAAACTCGATGATAAGGCTGATTTAGTTGAGAAATTGACTGGAGGGATTAATGGGGACAATGTTCATGAGGAATGGTTAAATTACTGGATGGATGGATAGATAGGAAGGGTGGTTTGGATTAAGGATGGGTAAAAGGGAGAAACTGAGGGGCAAATTGAAAGAGAAGATTAGTCCCTGATGGGAACCACTGTGGATTTCCCATCTGCTGTGCATCTTTTAACCTTGCATGCCCCATCCTAAAATAGATTAGTTTGCAATGTTTAATGCATGTAGATGTGCAGTATGAAGACGGAAAAAGCAACAGAATGGGGGAGGGGGACAGAGAGAAAGGCGATGCTTATTTTGTTCATTTGCATACATTTGCAAAAGAATGTATTTGCACAGAGAGATACGTACATATGCATTCAAATGCATCAATATTGGCATAGCAGTGATGTGTTAGTGAACCTGTGCACGCACAGTTTTGTTCTGGTTAGTCAGTTGTTGCCTGCACACTGCCCTTGCCTCATGGCGAGGTTAAGCGCAGAACATTAGAACCAGGCAGTCTCATTACATTATAAGATGAGTAATGCTTGGCAGTGGCTGCCGCAGTTCAACTTTACTGTTAGTGCTGTGTGCCCTCATTATCTCTGCCGTCGTTACGGCTCTCATTGCCACTGAAAGCGTCATCATTTTCATAAGTGCAATCACATGTAGATGCTTTTCTCCCCATAGTATGAAATATAATCATTTCTACAAGTTACTTCTTGTAATTACTAGTCATAATTGTAGTCATCCTCTTTTATGCTAGTCATCTTTTTTCTCCCTGTCACCTTCATAACATTATGCACCCCCTCCTAAACCACTCCCTGTAACATTTAAGCTTTTGTAATACAAATCTCAGGCAGTGTTTGTAAGTTCAGTTTCATTCTGTTTCAGACATAGTAAACTAGACCTCTAATTAAAACTAAATGACTTTCACGGTTCATATCTTCAACTTTTAACTGAATGTAACTGTGATCTCTGCTTGACCTATGCCATCTACATTAGCTCAGTTAAATTAGAGTTAGCACATCGCAGCTAAATTCCTCTGCAAACCAATCAAGTTCAGATCACATCAATGTTTGTCAAGATTTAACTTTTAAAGTAAAATCTTACAACTTTAGGCTATTAGACATGTGTGTGAAAGTGTATCCCATTGTGTCTTGAATATTGGATTGATTGAGTGCCCAAGACATACAGTATTCCTTCTGAAAAGTGCCCTTATAAATAAAATCAGCAGTCAACCAATATACACAGTGAATACACCAATATTTTTGTAGCACAAAATGTGTGCTCCGGGTTCATATTTAATTACTTTCACACTGACTGTTTTCTCAAAAACTAACCTCTTTGCTGAAAAATTTCCTGTGGCCATGTCTACCATTTCCACTCTGCTTGTCTTGTAATTTACAAATGCTGCTTTGGTCGCTTGGAGAATTTAGCAACATGACGTGACAATTTTCCCAAAAACATGAAAAGCCACTAAGTTTCACAGAGAGTGTTATCCCCTATTAAAGATGTACAATTTTAGAGGGGAGCAGAAGGCTTTTGCATATCTGATCATCTCCCTGCAGAAAAATGGTAATGTTTTTATGAATGTGATGAATATTTTAACTTTTGAGGCAATTACATGACTCTAAATGAGAAGTGTACTTCAGCTAAAATAAAATATGCACGAGCAGTGAAAGACATGATGAGCAGTGCCAAAGAAGTGACATGACTGACGTAATTGCCTCTAATGTGCCCTTTGTTAATTGTCCTTACATTGTGTCTCACTGTTGCCTTGTCTGTACTTTATACAAGAACAAACTTTTGGCAATTTCTTTTTTTTCAATGTTTCTTGCTCTGTTACCCCTGTTGGAGAATCAAACGTTAACAGGGAAAAAAGTCAAGTGCAAATCACAAAAGAAAAACCTACTCAGAATTAATTGCAATTTAGAATTCTTGCACATTCAAATAATGAACTCAAACTTATCACCTCCAATTATTCTCTTTCAGTAACTGGTACTGATTAGACATACACTGTAGAATGTATACGCAATGGACAGTAGTGAGGAAGAAGAAATATCACTGAAGATCAATGCCCTTTACGGTTCTCTCATTGGCAGATAGAGAAAGTGGCTAGCATAATTAAATCCTACAAGTGGCAAGAAATGCCAGGCTAGAAGGACAGCACAGAGACTCTGATTATGGAAGCACAAGAATAGGCCCTAAACACTAGATCCACAGAGGCAGGAGTCTACTACAGCTGACGGGACCCAAGTTGCAGGCTGTCCAAAGGTGCCCTGGGGACAGCCCAGCACATAGCAGTAGAATGTAAGTTACAAGCTGGGATAGCATACACTGAGAACCATAACAAAGTGGCTGGCATAGTGTATAGAAACATCTGTGCTGTTTATGGATTAGAAATTTCCCAGTCCAGATGGAATATACGCTATGGTTGAGAACATCAGACCTAAGATCCTGGGGGACTTCAAGTTCTACAATGACAAGCAGTTGTTGGCTATCCCACCAGACATAGCGGGGGCTGACAAGGATCAGAACAAGGCAATTGTGATAGATGCGGCAATGCCAGCTAACAGTAACATCACAAAAATGGAGCACAAGAAGACCTAACCGAGGGTGAAGAAACAATTTCGACGGATATGTTCTAGATTAAGTCCAGTATGGTTCCACTGGTAATAGAATATTAGAGGCTGTAACCTAGTGACTCCAGCAATAGATAGATAGATAGATAGATAGATAGATAGATAGATAGATAGATAGATAGATAGATAGATAGATAGATAGATAGATAGAT
>NW_005187404.1:309717-349647 GCF_000239375.1 Pundamilia nyererei
ATAGATAGATAGATAGATAGATAGATAGATAGATAGATAGATAGATAGATAGATAGATAGATAGATAGATAGATAGATAGATGCCATCTTTTTTTCTTCAAGAAGTCTAGCACACACACAAACTCACTACAGAAGCAATATCATTTCACTCTTTCTGGGTCTGTGACCCATGGGGTTCTTTGCTAACCCACCTGTCACTCAAATCTGCAGCAAACAAAAAAAAACCTCAACAAAGTATTGAATAAGCAGTTTTCTATTCTGCTGACCACAATGCCCCTGCACTAAGACCAATAAGATTGGGATAAGATACTGGATGGATGCTCACAAGTATGCCCCACCCTATGTATACCTGTGGAATACCTGTGTGTGTGTGTGTGTGCAAAAGACACTTGGTCTTTCAGACAAAAAAAAAAGAGATGGAGCGTATTGTTTGCGAGGACACAGACACACATAGTAAAACATACGCCTCCTCACTGTATTGTGAAGTCATGATATTTGTTTTGTAGGTGGTTATAGTGGATTTATTTTCTTGAGTTTGCAGGGCTGAGGTATTATCATAATCTGGGTCAAAGCCTGTGAATGAGGATGTGGATGCATGTTTTACTGTTCTCCCCAAAGACTACAGCACAGCCCAGTTCATAAATAATTCACTTGACAACAAGTGTCTTTTCACAAAGCTGTAGTGAGAGAGGCATTTGCAGACAGATGACAAAAGCTCACAAAAAAAGGCTCTCTTCAAGGCAGATAAAAAGGGCAGAGGTCTTGCTAACAGTGGGTCCTAAAAATGACTACATAATTCCCATACAGAAGGAAACAAGAGTGTTTTAATTTCTAAATTACACTGTCAAATATAGGGCCATGAAGTTGACATTACAAGATAGTTCTTCACCTCATCATAAGTTTAAAAAAAGTGGCCAAAAAACACCAAAAGGTCATTCATAACCTAAAAAAATACATTATTTTTGTTATTTTTGTTATTTATAGCTCATAAGATGAAGTGGTGTTTTGGGCGTTTGGAGGAATGACATTAAAGGTATTTGAAATGTACTTGCAAAGCAATGGCATCAAACTCAGGCCAGTTTTGCACACTGTGTCTCAGTCTCTGTTCTGTCACAGAGATAAGAGATATGTTGTGTTGAGGCTGAAATAAATGAGGGACCTGATGAAGTATGTCATCTATACACAGAATCAATATTGTTTTTGGTGTCAATAAAACTATATCATTACATTACGTGGGTTATATTTGAGTGTGGGGTCCAGCTGTTGTGTGTGTTGTGTTTATGATTATGTGAAGGTATAAAAAATAGTGCCTATTACAGAAAAAGCAAGCATTATTTTACTCTTTTTTTAACTGCACCAAGCTGCACGTCGTAGTTTTTTTAAAATATATAACCATTAGATCTTTGCCCACATTAAAATAATAAATAAATAATAAATAAAGGAGAGATTTTTCCGAGCCTTCTCTTTACAGTGTAGAATTTTATTCTAGCTACAATACATTATTTTTAAATTTAAGCTGTGAAGAGAATGAAACTGTCTAGAACAAGATGTACAGTAGAAAAAAATAGATATTTCTTGTTATTTTGTAGATATAACAAGGCCTTCCTGCAAACATGTAGCACTGAATTTTCTTAGTCTCTGTAAGTGCATGCTTGTGTGCAGTGAAATTAAGGTAATAAACTCCACACTTCTAAATCATGTCTTGGAAACGACAGCAAGTCATCACAAATAAATGTCCTTAATGGAAGAGGAGGCAAGGTCATGACACCTGCAAATTCACATTTGATCAAAGCACACTGAATGTACACACACACACACACACACACACACACACACACACACACACACACACACAACTGTCTAAAAGATTTATAGATCAATGAGGGCAGCCCACTGCATGCAGGTCCTTGATCTATCCATGTTTGTTTCTGGTTCATGATGGCCTAGACAATCTTGAAACTAATATGTTTTAGTTAGAATGTCTTGTATTTGCACCATGTCTTTTGGGGTTTTTTTTTTTTTTTTTCAGAGGAGTTGTGACCCACGTGACTCATGTAACAACATATAGGGTGTCTTGTTTTGATAAAGTGTCTCACATCCACATGATATTCAGTAGTTAAAAGAAAGTAAAAGTTAAAAGAAAAGTAGCCCACAAGTCAAAATGCAACTCAAATCACAGGTACAAGTAAGAGGTGTAAGAGGTAGGTGTAAGAGGAATGGATGTAAAATTATTTGTGTCAGTTAGAGTATGAATGGTGGGGCTGCATTAATGCCCAATGTAAGATAAATAAGGACTGTTTTTTTCAAAATATGCAAAATACCACTTAAATAGTAATAATGCATTTTTATGTGACGTTGTTTTGCCTGACAGGTTTATATACCCTGACCATGCGACCATATGATAGACTGGAAACCTATCCAATGTGTTCCCTCCCTTTTGCCCTATGACACCTGGGAGTCATATGGATGGATGAATGTTCCATAACAATCCATCTCCTTCTGCTTCAAGTCAAACAGGACATTCTTCAGGACTGCTTCAGTTAACAAAATGTATTGAAACCAGGCCTACAAAGAATAAGACCCGCTGAATTCTAGGATCTGAATGCATGAAAATGGTCAAACTAAATAAATTGGGGCGATATATGATGAGTAATATGGTATTAGACTAATATCTTCTTTTGGGTGGAGTATTTCATGCTATTTAATCTGAAAAATTTAACAGAACTTCATAGGTTGTTCCGTTATATCTATTCTAGAATAGATATAACACAATTGTTAAGACAGAATCATGAAACTCTCTAAAATGATGACTGTCCAACAGGATCTAACAACACTCGAAAGAAGAAGCCCGAAACACAACAGTACATAGGCACACATTAAGAGATGGAAGTTTCCATCTGAAATGCACTTGCAGATTACAGAGTTAGTAGGGAAATGCCAGTCAATACTGCGTGCATGAGTGGAAAACACTTCAGGTAGGAATATAAATGTGTGTACATGTACATACGTTTGTCTTTGCTTGTGTTTGCATGCACCATAGTGTTTAGGTGAACCCCATCTCTCATGCCTGGAGGCCTCTGTCATTGTCACTTCGGTCCATTCCATATTTCTCCTGCCTATGCACCTGGGACGTTTTATTTTATTTGCCTGCCATAGACCAAGGTCTGGATGATTGATGGACCCACATCAGCCACTCTCTGCCCATTTATCAAGTAACCGGTGTTCAGGGCAGGTAAAAAGCTTTCTCTCTCCCCCTCTCTCTCTCTCGCTCACACACACACACACACACACACACACACACACACACACACACAAACGTGATACTTAATATTTACAAGTTCAGCCTAAACCAAATGAAGATTTAAATCGAATACTGAGGGTAACACTGAATGTATTTCTGGTTAAATCAGAATTAATCTTTTAACAGCTGAGCTAAAATACCATTTATTTGTTTGTGAGTATGCGTACTCATACACAACATTAACATTTCTTACGGTAGAATTCAGGTTCACTTGTGTATGAGCAGTCTGTCTGTCAGTGGCTGGTAGGGCTTGACTGGACAGGTAATCTGGCATCCCGGGCATTTTCCCGGTGGGCTGACTCACTTTTGGGCTGATGGGCCGGCCTGAAAGGCTGCTGTGCACTGACTGTACAAGCACTGACAGCAGCCCATTCGATAATTCTCATTATTATTATTACTGAGACTGGATTGTCCAATCAAATCTCTTAATGCGACCGGCCCCTCCCCTACCTTTGCTGTGTGCTCATGCAGCTCATAGAAAAAGCTTAATGTGGAAGAAGTGGAGAGAAGGTGGAGCTGAAAAGCCAAGAGAAAACTATGAACAGCTGTACCAGCAACAACTAGTAACCAGGCCTCACAGTCACAGGAGACAGCTGCTGCTAGCACCAGCTGTGGAGAAGTGAGTAAGAGACAGAGGACAATGAAATTAACCTGGTAAGAAAATAGATCAAGGAGTATAATTACAAGAGGAGAGATTCAAGTAAAACGAATGGCTACTTTGACAATGCGCTACTGCTAATAGCTAAAGTAAAATAGCTAAACCTTTTAACTGTCACATGCTGCAGTGTAACTAACCCAACAACAACTGTACTAACCTGATTAAAACCAGTTTCAATATCCAATACCAAGCAAAATGAAATATGTGTATGCATATGTATATATATATAATTTTTTTATTTTATTTTATTTTCCTTTTTGTCAAGGTAAATTATTATTATGCTGTGTGGGCCTAAATCTTGATTAGGGTTAGTCAAGTAGTAACCTGGTTATGGTTAACGTTAAAGTAATTAGCCAGCAATTAAATCTAAATTAGTGTAATGCTTCTTGGAGACACTGGAACACCTCCTGTGCATGTTCATGTGAACTGGACAGACTGAATTTTACTGTGCTAGTGCCAAAATACGCTGCTTAATTTGGAGTCTTGCAGAGCTGGAATAGATAATAGCATCACTATTCTAAATGCCAAGTGTTTATCAGCCATTTATGCCTAATAACCTTGAGTTCATCACTATTAAATCTAAACTGAAAATCAAAGTGAGAGTGATAGTCGAATGGAAAATTCTTCCAAAAATTCTTCCCGTCATTTATTTATTCACTGATAAATAATAAATGGCCATTATCATCTAAGGTAAATTTAAGGAATGGAAAACCACACAAAATTTTAAAGAAAGCTACAGTGTGATATTTGTGAAGGAGATGAGGAGATGACAGTGTAGAATAAGGATACTGCTTCTCACCATCATGCCTCATCAACACTTTAGTATAGTGCTGTTAATGGAATTTGGTTTGTCCTGCAGGTTAAATGATATGATGCTTGTCATGTTCCATGAGTGTGTTTTGACATAAGAGGTGCAGATAAGGTGCCATGAAACAAATAGGAGTCAACGAAAACAGGGAAACAGACAGTGTTCGAGCAGCCACTTAGTGTGAAGAGTCATTAATAGGCAATGACAAGTCTGTGTGGAGTGGATCTCTCTGCCAGTGTCACTGGCCTGAAGGAACATCAAGCTGAGCATTTCAAATTACTTTTTACAGTGAGACAGGGAGACAGGAAGATTCTGCTTGGTGTTATTATGGTTTTGTCAATGTCAGAGTTCTCATAAGATGAAGTCTTTTACTTCAATAGAACTGCGTTTCACTATATAAGTTACACCGGAAGGAAAATTGCATAAAAGTATGTTCGGGTTTGGAAATCTGATTTTTGAAGATCGGTGACTTCAGTAGTCATTTTTGCATATTGCCATCTGTTCTAAGAGATTGCAAGGAAGTTTGGTCATAAAAATCATAATGTCAATGATTTTGTCAGTGTATTTTCTGAAATTTTATGATTCACTCTTTTTCATCTAGTCCCTCTTTTATGGTATCCTCTGCTCCACTAATAAGATGTCCTGCTCTGCAGAACTGGTCTAGTTAACTTTTATGTTTATGTAATTTCATACAAAATTCAATAAAAAATGGTTTAAAGAAGCAGAATTACAAAAAATAGTTAGTAAAAGTATATTTTAAGAATCTTAAATTGGCAAAATTTGGAAGGTAAGCTTCAATAACTTAAGACATTTGACATTTGTGAACCACAGATGTTTAAGTGGCGTAAGCATCATTGTTTATATTCTGCATACTATGGTTATAAGTTTCGGCTATTTATATATTTGTTATTAGTTTGGGTTTTTTAAAATAAATTAAACCCCACTAAACAAAGTTACAGTGGTAACTCGGGCAACATTTGCACCCACAAATTATGAAAGGGCCTTCAATGAGCTTACCATGAGAATGCAATACGTGTAAGTGGGAGTTAGTCAAAATGTCAGTTTAATCCGAGTACCCAGGAGACATTGGTATATTTTGTTCACCTGGATGTACCCTTGAAAACCCAGCTGGCTACAAAGGATTCACAGGCAATCAATAGGCAGGTGGGCAGAGATTACTCTGGATAATGATGGCAATAAAAGGATTGAGGAAATAAAGACACGACAGAGAAAGCGAGGGAGTAAGAGAAATGGGATAAGACAGAAGGGGCAGGATGGGGGCACAAGATGCTTATACATTAACAGTCTGAAGCCAAAGTCACCTTCATTACAATATTGCATTCATAATATCGTTCTTGTATAAGTAAATTCTACCTTGCTCTATCTAAGGAGATCATGAGGACATTTTTGCCAAAACACCCTGAGTAGAGTTTTTTGCTAAAGAGTGAATGCACTATTAAAATCCGTGTCGATGTTAGAGATTTGTGACCTTTGCAAGCTCACAAGTTTGTCTATCCTTGTTAGAGGTCAACTGTGCTAGGAGCGGATAAGTTTCACAGTGGATTTTGGGGGATTTTCAGATGCCAGATACTTCTTAAACCTATTGCTTTACTACACATGATATTTGGACATGTATATGTAGGTGCAACAAGTGTGTGCAGATGGTATATCAGTAACATGCACTTTACCCCAAGTGTGCACAACACAGTAATTACATCACAATAATTACATCACCTGTTATTGCTAGTAATTAGTTGGCAGTATTTTTCTATCAGCAAAATGGAAAAATCTAAAACATACAAAATCTACAGGATTTTGGTCATTTTACCTAGTTCTTATCAGCTCATAAGATTAGGTAAATGTGAGATGAACAACAACACATGTCATATTACAAAAGCCTCACATTTGACTCTAGAGAGGTAGGTAGTAGCTAGGGCATCCAGTACAGGGAAGATCAGTAACTCTTGAATGTTTTCAACTTGTGAATGATTTTTCTCAGAACGACAGACTTCATGTTATTTGACAATTGCCTTTGTGAAATGCCCCAGACTGGCAGTCAGCAATACCACTTTTTTAAGATCATTGCTGATGTCTTTTCTCCTTGATATTGCATTAACACCTATCTGAATGCTCCAGAGCACCAAATTCACCAAACATTTGCTTTTATAGTGGTGGTCACACTTGGTGATTATCAATTAAACAATTGCATTTGATTAGCAACACCTTGCTACACCTAATTTTTAAGAGCTACTATTGATCATATTATATTATTTTTATTATATTATGATATATAAAATTTTGGACTGGAAAAAGGATGTACTTTCTTTTTACCATGATTATATAGTGCCCACACGGTGGGATAATTTGCGCTTTAGAAGACTAGTCAGCTCATGCAGAGGGCAACAAGTCAAGCATGAAATGTGTGTGAAATAAAACAAAGTTTAAGCTGTAGTTCCTTGATGACTAGCAAATTGCTTCGACTTGGTCACTCTGATATTGCTGACTTTGTCGAAGACGACTTTGAAGGTAATAGCGATTTATATGTAACTTATAAAAGCCGAGTTTTGTGTTTTACTTGGTAGAAGGAAGGCTGAAAAGCTTGTTAGAGGGCTAACTATGCTAATAAAACAAGTGCTGTAAGCAACACAACCATGTCATGAAGTACAGTGGAAAGAAATGAAGTGATAACAAATGTACCATTAAATATATTCTCGAGGGTGTCTTCCCCATCTCTCCTTCCTGTATTTTGCTTCTCTTTTTTTTTTTTACTTTTTACCTCTCAGTGGCTCTGCAGTGGGATCAATCAGTGTACATTTGCTGACGTGCAAGACTCTGTATATTAGAGTTTGTGTAGTTGACACTCCAACACAGAGTTGTTTCAGGTATCAGAGACGGGAGTGTTCTGAGCCAAATCCTTTGAAGTAACTCATCTCAGTGTCAGAGGACACCATTAGATGTGTGTGTAAGGTGTGTGTGTGTGTGTGTGTGTGTGGGGGGGGGGGGTTGTATACTGCACATGGTCCTTGCTTAAATATGTAGAATGCATGCAAGAGGTGTTTCTTAAATGTCTGAAACACTGCAAACACAACATACTTTGACAGTCCGCGTGATGTCAGTATATGTGTCTATGCACCCGCTCTATGGGCAGTTTTCCTGACCAAAGTAGCTTTTGAAGTTTCAGTAATTAATTAACGACTTTGTAACGCCTCTGTCAGTGCGCCGCAGGGTGGCTGTGGCTACAATGTAGCTTGCCATCACCAGTGTGTGAATGTGTGTGTGAATGGGTGGATGACTGGATATGTAAAGCGCTTTGGGGTCCTTAGGGACTAGTAAAGCGCTATATAAATACAGGCCATTCACCATTTACTTCTCTGATCTCATACTAATTCTATCAGTAAAGGCCATTCTTTCATCCTTCTAAAAAAATGAACAAAAAAACATCATTGATATTATTTGCATTGCAACATTACAAAGAAACATACTAATAAAGATGTTAAAGATGACCCATTCATGCTGGAAGAGTACTCTGCCATAGACTGCTAAAGAGTAAAACATTTGTCACTAAGTCCTGGACTACTTGCCATAGTTGATGGAACCATGAATAGTGCAGAAGGAGAATGTCCTGCCATCAGTGCATCCCCTGAAGCTCAAGCACACTTGGGTTATGCAGCAGGAAAATAATCTGAGAGCAAGTCCACCTCTGGATGGCTCAAAAAGTTGAAATAAAAATTAAATGTTAATGAGGTTTTGGAGTAGCCTAGGCAAAGTCTATCCATCCATTCGCTTCCACTTATCCTTCTCAGGGTCGCAGGGGGCACTGGAGTCTATCCCAACTGTTATAGGGCGAGAGGCGGGGTACACCCTAGAGGTCGCCAGTCTGTTGCAGGGCTAACACACAGAGACAGAAAACCATTCGCGCTCACATTCACACCTATGGGCAATTTGGATTAATCAATTAACCCATCCCCACAAACTGCATGTCTTTGGACTGTGGGAGGAAGCCAGAGTACCTGGTGGGAACCCACGCAAACACAGGGAGAACACACAAACTCCACACAGAAGGACCCCGGCCTGATGGTGGAATTGAACCTATCCAAACCAAAATGCCAGGGTGGTTGGGATAGGTTTCCCCCCTTAATAAATGGAATCATAGTTTAAAAAATGTATTTGTATTTACTATGGTTCTCTTTGTCTAATAATTTTTGCTAATAACATCCTATATTGAGAGACTGAGTTACAGTAGGGTTTTGTGTAACATTATATAATGGTAGAGGCATTAAGTCAGACAACAGCAACTGTTTTCCATTTGTGCCCATATTGGATTCTTCATCCACCTGGGTCCAGAAGACAGGGTAACCCCATTATTTTAACCTTTATAGCCAATCTTGGCCAAACCACAGAGGGACACACATTTCCAAATGATTTAGATCTAATATACACAGATTATGAACTGTCATCTTCCTGGTGTTAAATATCTAGTTGAGTGCCAGTCAAAAGTTTGGAAACACCTTCTCATTTAATGTTTTTTTTTCATGACTATTTACATTGTTGATTCTCACTGAAGGCATCAAAACTATGAATGAACACATATGGAGTTATGTAGTAAACAAAAAAGTGTGAAATAACTCAAAATGTGTTTTATATTTTACATTATTCCAAATAGCCACGCCTTGCTTTGATTACTGCTTTTGCACACTCTTGGAGGCCAGGCCATCTGGCACAGCACTCCCTCACTCTCCTTCTTGGTCAAATAGCCCTTACAGAGCCTGAAGGTGTGCTTGGGGCCATTGTCATGTTGAAAAATAAATGATAGTACAACTAAAAACAAACCGGATGGGATGGCATGTCACTCTAGGATGCTTTTGTAGCAATGCTGTTTCAGTGTGCCTTCAATTTTGAGTAAATCCCCAACAGTGTCACCAGCAAAGCACCATTACACCACCTCCATACTTCACGATAGAAACCATGCATGTAGAGACCATTCATTCTCTGCGTTTTCTCCGTTGCAGAAAAACATGGCGGGTGAAACCAAAGATGGACAAATCAGACCAATGCACAGATTTCCACTCATCTAATGTCCATTCCTTGTGTTTCTTGGCCCTAATAAATCTCTTCTGCTCATTGCTTTTCCTTAGTAGTCGTTTCTTAGCAGCATTAAGGTCCGATTCACACAGTCTGCTCTGAACAGTTCATGTAGAGATGTGTCTGCTACTGGAACTCTGTGTGGCTCTAATCTGAGGTGCCGTTAACTTGGAATGTCTGAGGCTGGTGACTTAGATGAATTTATCCTCAGTAGCAGAGGTGACTCTTGGTCCTCCTTTCCTGGGACGGTCCTCATGTGAGCCAGTTTCGTTGTAGCACTTGATCATTTTTGTGACTTTACTTGGGGACACATTCAAAGTTTTAGCAATTTTCCGGACTCACTGACCTTCCATTCTTAAAGTAATGATGAACTGATGTATTTCTTTACATAGTTGATTGGTTCCTGCCTTAATATGAATTCTAACAGGTGTCAAATAGGGCTTGTTATTGTTATATAATATTAGATTGTTTTAAGTTTGCAATTACCCCACCTTGATTTTTTATAAATAATCATTCTGCTTTAGATTTTAATAGTTAACAATTTGAAACAAAACTATTTTGCTCTAAACTTACATTTAGCAGTAGAGTGCGGTGGATGAAGTAGAAATGCTTTCAGGGCTGTGTTGAAATCACAAACAGTAAGCAGAAATGTAAATGTCAAGCATTATCATGGCAATTGTGTAATTTTCCATTCACAAACTTTTAGTTATTTAAATACTAATTTTGGAACCTATTTGGTAGCTAAATGTAGATGTTATAAATGGCTGATGTCTCACATAATCGTTGGATTTCCTTCTGCTTTAACTTGCAACGTTTTGGTTGTTTATAATCGAACTACTTATTTTCACCTTTCTTATTGTCATGACCACAAAAATTGGTTGGAGTCAAACGCAAGACTCCAAAGAAAAGGTTAACAAGTTAATTTACAACAGTAAAGTCCACAGGTGTTGCTCAGGCAAAAGGTTTGTGGTTAGTGGAGTCCAGGTTCCAAATAGCCAGGGAGCTCCACAACTTCTTTTCTCATTGAATCTCAAGGGTTTATGCACAGTGGAAACCAGCTTTACTAACTGTTTTCTGTTCTACTGTCCAATGAAGACTGAAGCCATTCTACATTCTACAACAAGTACTGGCAGGAGAAGAGATGATCGCAAACAGGTGAGTTTGTTATCTCCAAGTGCCCTGAGTCAAACGGCAGGAGCCCAGGACAAGTCCCACCCCTCAAACACACAAAATACATTAACACGGACAGAGGAGAGGGAGGGAAAGAGCAATGAGAGAGAGCGAGTGGTGGTCCAGCACAGGAGAACTCAGGGACCATGACAGTTATGGTCTTTTGCTCTGAGTATACATTTGATAGATTTTTTTTCTTCTTCTCAGATCAAAAATATGTTTCTTTTTCTTAACTTCACCACTATGTTGTAGTTTAATATTTTGTTATTTTATTTAGATTTATTGGACATTACATTTTTTATTGAAATGTCCAAAAAGCTAAGATGCAAAAGGCAGTTTTCTACGCAAGATGTGAGTGAAGTTTCAGAAGAATTACACACATAGTAGTTTTTAAATGTGAGTGATAGAGATTTTCTGCTTTTGTGATTGCACTTAATTTCAGTTCTGAGTTCAAACACACTATTATGCAGCAGGCCCCACATCATAAAGATAGTTAAGAAACAAGAGGGGCTGAGAGATATGTATCCAGAAGTCAAATGGGGTTTTTAAATGTAGGGAAGCAAGAAATTGGGCATTTCATCAAGTAGTACAGAGATCTAGAAAAAATAGAGACATAAAAAAAGAATAATTGTATAAATGTGAGGAACGTGTACTTTACAAGATACAGGAACTTTGGGGCAGATAAACAAACATGTGTAAAAGCACATTTGCAACATGAGCTGAATTGTGAACCTAGAGTGGTCATGTGCAGTCTACTGATCACTCTGAAAGCATCGTAAGGCTGAATTACATTTGAATAGAACCTATAGCCACTATAATTACTAACCAAATCCCATGGGGAAATTGGTTGAAGAGCACAGGAGAAGGGCAGGAGAAGAGATACTGTATTTGTGAGAGGGGACAATAGATGATAGAGGTTCTTAATAGCTTATATGCTATATAAGTAAAAGCTTAAGACTGAAATTAATAGTGATATGGTGATATGGTCGGGTGACTTTAAAAGATTGACTACATAATTGACACTTTAACTGGTTAATTACTGCACTGAAAAAGATGATACATTTATATTATGTTTTATCAGTTTTAAAACTCACTTGATACTTTAATCAATATACATACTGGATTGTGAAAAATGGTAAACTTAAAAAGTGAACTGCAATTGTCTTTTTGACCAAGTTGGCACACACATATTTTTGCATGTTTTTTGTTTTTTAGCAATTATAACCATGTATAATAATAATAATAATAATGAAATGATCTTGCTATGTTATGACATTGTTCTTATTAAGTTTTGAAATTTGATCTGTGTTTAATGTCCTCTTTATGTTAAACTAGATATTGTTATTTGTCACGTTTGCAGTTACACCTTGTTTTTTATTATTTCCTATCCTTTCTAATCCTTGAAAATATTGTCTTCGTCAAAGTTTCGATCGTCAAAATCCTTTCCATACAAATTAAGCCAAACTTTATCATCTTTCACAAAGGGAACTGATCCTAATCCTAATTTAAGGACATCATATTATTGTGACATATCTATTCTGTCACTTTTTGAATCAACTTACTTTTTACTTTTTTATTCTTCATGTTTGCAAACTAATTTAAAAAAAAAAATCACATTCAGATTTCAAAAATATAAGGTCTTGGGCCTTGTTTGCCTCACATATCCAACATCCTATATGACATTGCTCTGCTCTGACTGATCATGGTCTCAAACAAAGTGACAAACAAGACTGCTAGACCAGATCTGTGGCTTGTAAACTGTCAGTTCTCAGAGCGGTGTATCCTGGACAACTGTTTAACTCAGCTTGCACTATAGTATTACTATTTCATAAATACATAAATAATTCATTGTGACTTTGTGTTCATTTCAGGTTAGAAATATTTGATTAGCTTTCGTCTTGCCTTTTATCCACCACACTTGATATTTTTGAATCCAAGTCTTTTGTTGCACTGTTACATAAATAATTTACTTGTTAATATTACTTGTTTTTATTATTAAAGGATTCATTCTTTAATTATTTCCTTGTATTATATCCTTTTTTAATGCACCCTTGTTTCAGTTGTATCTAAATCAACCTGAAATTAAACTGCCAAATAAGTAGGTCTTGGATCCAGAGAACTCTGTCCAACTCAAGCTTTCTGAATTGTGCTTGAATTTTTAAACCTTGAGCAAAGAAAACTGCTAATAAAAACTAGAAAGCTGCCTAAAAGAGCAATGGTGGACTGGCATTCAACCCAGACAATGTGTGAAAGGAAATAAAAAACAAAGGGAATCACAGACAAAAAAGATGTTCTGAAAAAAAAAAGTTGGTATGAAAGCCTGAGAGAGTCACAGGGAAGACGAAAGAAATGTCTTATCCTATTACACATCCTTCAGTAGTAAGTTACTGAGGTTTGGCCTGTGAATTATGAATAGAAATGCATTAAATATGGATGGATCACTCCTTACTTCTCAGCAGGAATGTCTCTTGCTCGTATGTGTCCATACACAAACAAATTACTACATACATGCAAACACAGAAAATCAAGCACAAAAACATGCCAAGTCACTATAATAGATACAGTCCCAATCTGTATCTTTTATCCCAGTCACTTGAAAAATGGCAAAAAAAAAAAAATCATGTTTTGCATGGTTGGATCTTAACAATTCAATTCAATTTAATTTTATTTATATAGCGCCAAATTACAACAAATGTCGCCTCAAGGCGCTTCATAGATACAGAGAAAAACCCAACAATCATATGATTGAAGGTTCCAACATGCAACAAGAAGAAATGGGAGTGAGACAAAACACTTTTTGAGCATGCAAAACAATGCTTAAACTGAAACAGGCTGATCAAAAGTTTAGGACCACACCTCCCAAAAAAACCTGTACCTGTTCAATCTTTTTGGGTCTTCCACTTGAGTTTTTTGTTCCATAAACCTCAGGAAATTCAAAATAAATGTCTTACTGCATCCCACCTCAGCAGCGATGGCAGACCCTGCTTATACAGTTCAACAACTCAACCACGTTGAAAAAGGGAATTGTTTTATGCTTTTGCCATCAGAACGTCATGACAGTGAGACTACCTGACAGAAAATGACAATGAATCCACATTTTTGCACAGATTTGGCCTTTTAAAGGCATGTGGTCTTAAACTTTTAATCAGCTGTAAAAAAGCCAGTTTCAGTTTAAACATTGTTTGTAATAAATTGCATGCTCAAAAAATTGTTTTGACTGTATGTTTATGTATGCCACTCTGAACAACACAACACGCAGTTTCTTTGGAAAAAAGCCCTTCACAAGACACATTAATATAACACAAAAATACAGCCAAGAGGGGTTTTTTTTTAAGGTAAAAGGGAACTATTCAAATAGTCAAAACTCTAGAAACATTTAGTGGGTACAGTATAACTGTATTGTTAGGCCAATGTGTTTTGAATAAAACAAAACAAAATGCGTAGGGAATATTTGTACCACACATCACATGATGAATTAAATATTAAAAAACACTCAAAGTTGAAATTGCTCAAGTGTTCCCTTAATTCAAACACTGTATATGCAAGAATAGAGAAAGCAAGAGAGACTTGAGACTAACCACCATACTGAAAAGCGCTGCTGATGTACCATATTGCTTCATGCAAACAAAGATTAACAATCCAAATGTACACTGAGGCATATGTTATCGGAAATCTAAAGCAGAAAACAATAACTGGAATAAGCCAGCCGTGAATGGTTTGTATTCATTGTAACAACTGCAAATGTTTCTGACTGGTATATAACTTATCCTATCCAAAAGCAGAAGCACAAACTGTCACATGAAACTGAACACTTAACAAGAAAAAATTGCTTTGGTTTTCTAGGTATATGAGCAGTGATTATGGAATATTAAAAAAATGTTGAATAGATAATACAAAAAAAATCTTCTTATTTAATTTTCTTCTTATTTAAATGTTATATTTAGATATTATAGCTGCCATCTTACCTCAGTTCTCAGTGATTCCTGAGATTATGGACAAAACAGGTTTTAATTTTCTAAAATATATTTTTTTATTTTTCAAAAACACATTTACATATAATTGTTACACAAAGTTTTGGCTGTCTCACCATGTTTTGGTACAATCTCCCACGTGTAACATTTTTTAATAATTTATGTTTTTGCTGGAGAAGTGCAAGGTTTTTGTCAACACCATCAGACAAAAGAAATACAAAAATATCTATTTTAAATGAAGTTGTTTCACCTATTTTGACTATTAGCAGCTTCCCTGTTCTACTGTTTATGCACATATGTTTTCAAACTAATTATACCACGTTTAAAAGTAAGATTGTTTTGGCTTTTTATTATTAGAGTTACAGTCATACATATTTAATCTCTATAAGAAACAATCATATTTAGCAGCATGCAAATGAAACATTTATTGAGAAAATTACGTATTTTTATTGGAAGATCATATATGGTTCTTCAAAAGAAAACAATTAACAAAAAAATCCATATTATGGAGTTGACAAATCTCACAGTGGTGACACACTAGTAGAAGACAAGATATTATTTCTTTCAAAATGACCATTAAATCTTAACAACCTTAACAACTTATGTTTTTGCACATGTCAAGTTCTACATCTTAATAGTTCACGAGCAAGTAGCTGCCTACTACTTCTTGATTCCTAAAGTACTCTGTGGTTGTGTGTTTAGACCCTGCTGGACTTTCTCTCCTTTTGTCTCTGTGCTTCTTTCCAAAACCTTCTCTTCTGCCTTTTTTCTCTTCAGAGATCTCTTCAGATCACTGATGTTCTTTATTTTTCCCTCTTTCACTCTATTTATAGATCTTTCCCTTTCCTTTATGAGAAACTCTTTTTTCAACTCAGGCTGGCTGTTAATTTTTTCTCTCCTTTTTTGATACTCCCTGTTCCTTCTCTTTCCTTCCTCTGACAGGTTCCCCTTTGCCATTCTAGCCTGAAATGTACCATTTTGTAATTACTATAATCTTTCTGAACCATATGCATTTATACAGATTAAGGATGAATATTCACAACACAGTTATGTATTAAGCAATAGAGATGCTATCTGGTCTTTAAGTCTGACATCATTAGCCGTTTCCAGGTCCAAACTCCCATCCCAAAGTCAAAGGAACTCTGCAGCATCAATGAGAGTTACAAACTGTCTAAATACTTTCATCTTTAATAAAATGATCAGTGTGGCTCAGTTAGAAGTTAGCTAGCTGGTTTAACCTACATTCCAACATAAATGAAGACAGAAAACTAAACAGCAGTGACTTTTGTCGGGTTACTGAAGTTGGACTAGCTGGTATATAATGATGTGCTAGGCGATCGCTAGCGACACAGCTATGTTAGCATAACATAAACACAGTAAAGCTGGAGGATGAGGATGAACTTTTTTCAACTCGATAAAACTTAATGCAAGGGTTTCTGATGGTTAGGCCAACAGTGATCACTCACTGTTTTTAGGGGCTTGTTCAGGTTAAATAGAACAAGATAAAAAGCATTAAAACATTTTAACAGCACAACAGGCTTAATAAGCACAGAGTAGTTTGGGCCCGGAAGCAGGATTCATACATCATCACTGCTGGCTCTCGGGGCAGAGATAGCTCAGTAGATGCCACATGATCGGAAGGTTAAATAAATAAATTATCACAGCAGTGACCTCATGGCCTGTGTATCAAACAGGAAGTGGTAAAGGGGTCCTCAGAGTGTAAGCTACCCACAATAATTCCTGATTTTTTTGTACTTTTAAAAAAATCTGATGGTGTTGACAAAAAATCTGGACACGATTTTGATGACTTAAAAATATGTAAAAATAAAATTTCAATTGCATATTTTGATATTATATAAGTTATTGACTTAAATATTTAGTGACGAGAACCATGATGTTTAATTTTACATTAGTTTAAATCTTTTTTTTCTGTATTTTAATATTATCACACCTGTTTCTGGACAATGGATTTTTAAGGTACTGGTAGTGTATTGTACCATTTAAAATAAATATATATGTATAAAAAATGCAAAATCATACTTTTGTTGTATAAACATTGCCTTGGTTTGTCTTTTAGTCACTTGGGTTAACACTTGTATTCATATGTTTAACCCCAAAATTGGGTTTTATCTGGTGGACATGTTTTGTCCCTTTTGTCAAGAATCACTGCTCTACTATGTGTACAAAAATAAAAAACATTTTAATTTTTTTTTTCAGTTGGAGTATCTATTCCACTCTTTCTTGATGATTTTGCTAGATCTTGGGGATGTTAACATGATTCACACATATTCCAAACATCATTCACAGTATTATTCTGTCAGTACTACAGCTGTATGGCCTTTATCTGTAGCACCTTAAATCATTTTTTTTCAATACTCCTGGATGCTCTGCAATGGTATCTGCAAGCACTGCAAAGATCACTGAACAGTGGAATCTCTATGGATTACCTGTTGGTTTCGCATAAAATCTTCTTACACATGGCTTGTTCTGTTCATATCGTGCACAGATGTACAGGTAGTGTAACTTTCAGCTTTAAAGAAGTACACATACACATGCACACAAACTTATTTTTTCTTTATCAAATACAAAGAAAACAGAAAGGCAGAATGCATGTACCTAAATGTATGTACTTAACCTATGTTTGCAATGATTTCTGGCTCTATTGTTGCAAGGCATTGTCCATTAGCTGCAAGCATTTGCATGTTATCAGAATTCTGTGCACCATCGCTGTCTTGGTTACACTCAGGATATGATATTTTGGTCTATATCAGAAACACAGTGGGATGTGGAAGATCATCTGGAAACCTGATGCTCATGCCACTGAATAAATAAATGAGGAAACAGAGTTCATTAATCTGCCCTGATTCTCACAATAATTAAATGGGAATTGGTGTGCATAGTTACCATTTCCATGGGATGAGATACAACCTACACTATATTGCAAAACGTTTTCGCTCACCCATTCAAATCATTGAATTCAGGTGTTCACTTCAATGGCCACAGGTGTATAAAATCAAACACCTAAGCATACAGACTACTTCTACAAAGATTTGTTAAAGAACGGGTCACTCTCACATGAAATCACACAACGGGGTCTGTGGATGCTGAGGAGCAAAGTACACAGAGGTTGCCAACTTTCGCTACAGACCTCCAAACTTCATGTGGCCTTTACATTTGCTCAGAAACAGTGCATCAAGACCTCCATGATATGTAACCCTTCGATTCTCCCACTGGTCCAAAAGTGCTTCAGCCACCCTTCACCCACAACCCCAGACAGTAGATGGCTACCCATTCCTTATTCTGCTGGAGGTTTCTTCCTGGTAAAAGGAAGTTTTTCCTTGCCACTGTTGCCTCTGTGGTCTGCTTGAATTTTTTTTTTTGATTTTTTGTATTCTTTTATTTTTCCATGTTTGATGTGTTAACAGTGGTGTTTATGGTTTTTCAAAATATCCAGGCATCATGTGTCTTGCAGATGTGAAACTGCAAAAACAGATTCTAAACAGATTTTATCAACTATTTCAAACTTCTCACCTTTCAGTGCTATTACTAAAAAAATGTATGTGTTGCCTAGATTACACATTAAGTATATGCTTTGACGTGGGTAAGCCTTTATATATAAGGTAACCGACTGGTTTTCAGGAACTTTGTGGTACCATAGCTGGAACAGCAGTGAGAGAAACAACTGCTCTTCTTTTAACATTAAAGGAATATTCTTAAGGTAAATTATTGCTAACAATTTTCCATAGGTTATGTATTAATTTTCTCAGCCCTGGCACTGAATGTGAAATATCCATCAAAGTTAACGAAGGAAGAGTTGCCATCTGTGCTTATTGTCTGCTGTCAAAGGCATGCACGCTTCAGCTACCAATGGCAAGCTGTTGCTCCCACCTCATCTGTTTCTACCTTCTTTTCTTCTCTCTTAGTAACATGCTACCTGTCTCCTCTCTCTTTGTTGCTCTTCAGCCCCTTTTCTTTCTGCTTCTGCCAGGTAATCATTTCTCTCCTTTTGGAAAGAAATTATTAAAAAATTATTGCTGGGCAGATGATTGAACGGCACAGCTGATATTTTTCTGCCACTGCTATATTGTAAAAGGAGAACAGCACAAAGGCCTTCAGTTTTGAAATGCTATATTTTGTGCGATGCTTGGGTAGGAATGTTTTGTAGACTCATTAAAGTTGATTTCAGTTCTTGCTGGGTGCACCTGGTTGTGGATTGGTGTAATGTATGTGGAGTTATAAACATTAACAGGGGGAGGTACAACCTTTGGTGGGTAATATTGTGTAGTGTAAAAAGAAAGCACTTAGATTAAATTGCATGTTTAAAAAGGTCTTTGAGCAACTGCAGTTTAACCTATTCTTCTTAGCACATACTCTCAAAGTTCATTAGATTGGAGAGATTGTTTTATTTATATTCATTCATTTATTTGTATTCAGTCTTGGTTTTTACCAGTTTTCTCTGCCACTGAGAAGCACCATCAGAACATAATGGTGCCACTACCATATTTCACTATAAGTAGAGATAATATTATCCATACCATCTTATTTTTGACTTGTTTTTGACAACAGTTTTTGACCCCATAGTTTACTTTAGCTTTTACACATAATTTAATAACATTTCCACTAGCAGGCTAGATTTAGGCACCATAGTTGCGTAACAAGCCAAAGATCCATCCAGTATAAAACATTCTGCCAAATCAAACATATAGAGTTGCCTGCTGTGGTGACCTCTTGCAAAAAAGGGAGCAGTCAAAAGTAGCTTCTTCATATATACCTATATGAGCAAAGACAGTTTTGAATGATCTCTATGCAGTCCTGTGAAAATCTAAATATACCCTTCGAAAGCTTGTGGAACAACTTTTGGGAGCAATAAAAGAGGTAATTTTTTTCTTCTGCATGACTTTACCAATCTCTCACATCTTTGTAGAATAATTTTAGCCACTCTTCTTTACAATATTGCTTCAGATTATTGAAGTTTGCAAGCAATTATTTGTACACAGCTCTCTTAATGTCCCTCCACAACATTTCTTTTAGGATGAGGTCCTGACGTTTACTCAGCTATTACAACACTTTTTTTTTTCATCCATTCTGTTGTAGATTTGCTGCTGTGCTTAGGACTATTTGGACTGTTATCCTGTTGGATGACCCAATTTCATCTTGAGCTGTTGGACAGATTTCTTCACATTTCATTCCAGAAGGATTTGGTATACAGAATAGTACATGGTTAACGAAATGACTACAAGGTGCCCAGGTCCTGTGGCTTCAAAAAAGCCCAACTCATCAGCCCTCCACCACTGTTCTTGGAGATGTTGACATACCACTGTTATAAGTTACTGTTATTCTGTATTTAGTTTTAAGTAAATGTGACCATCAAGTTCTGACATTTCCACTTTGGTTTGGTTGTTCCAGAATTAATTTGAATGGCTCAAATAGAAATCAAACCCATTTGAAGAAGCTTTCACCTGGGTTTTGAATTGTACTACCATTAACTTTAAAATTTAACCTGCAGAGGCCTGAGATATTGGTCTTTAATTCTTGTCATTTCTCAGAGAATACAGTGTATTGTTAATATACTGTTAACATCTCAACACTGTCACATAAATGTTCTTTGTCCCCTAACCAAAGTGGATTAGAAATGGCCATGAATAGAATTGTCCTTCTTTGCTTCATTTTATTTACACACTGGAGGCCAAGATGTTAAATTTATTTTTCAAGTTTAAAGGACAGAAAGTTCTGTGACCATTGTGATAAACAGACTTTTAAACTGTAGAGAAGTTCTTATTGTACTTTCAAGGTACTATGGGAGAGTAATTCTATTGCAGATTGTGTGGTTTGTATGTACAAGACAAATCCCAGCCAGTGATTGTTCCAACCCTGAAACAAAATCCAAGGTTATTTATTTTCCTTATGCTAGGTGAAATAAAAGCAAAGATATACTGCAAACAAAGCCCGATAAAAACACAAAAGAAAAACATTTATAGCTTTGAATGAAATGTCTGCATGATAATCACTTGTTTACTCAAAAAGTCTATACAGCACATCAAAGAGTTTTTCTGTCATCTTCTTTAAATATTTTCAGTAATGTACGCTAATTGTGAAATCCTACCACTCTAACGCTCTAACCTGTGCAGTGCTCTCTC
The DNA here is from genome assembly GCF_000239375.1 of Pundamilia nyererei. Lineage (NCBI taxonomy): Eukaryota > Metazoa > Chordata > Actinopteri > Cichliformes > Cichlidae > Pundamilia > Pundamilia nyererei. The sequence goes on from NW_005187404.1 coordinate 330,845, forward strand.
AACTTCAGATATTCGTTAATTTCTAGTCAATTTAAATCATCCAGTCTGAGGCAAAGTCTAAGTCTCTGTCTACTCTGGAAAAAAGACAGACAGCTATTTTCTTAATTTTGATAAACATACATTTCTAACTTTTCTTAAAATGCACCTCACTTCACAAAAACGTAAACTTTTCTTAGCTGTGGGATGTTTTATTGTTCAATTCATCTCCTCTCCACAAAATATGGGAAACTATGTATATTAATTGCAGTTTGTAAATAAAGCTGTAATCTATCTCTTAAATGAGCAGCTGGAATGCGTCCAAGTGAATTTGCTTTTTGTCTCCTACTGCTAGCAGTAATACTCCACCGCTTGCCGCTACTACTTGATGGCAGCAGTGGCTGCAATGCTTACTGGCGTGAGAATGTTGTCTGATATTAAACCGGTCAGTGGCACAAAAAAGGGTTGGGGAACTGCTGGTCTACGGGACTAACAGGTAATCAGTAAGGTGGGGGTTCTGTGTATTACAATTCATGAGACTTATTTGACCAAATACCAGTGCATATTTTGAAGTATTCTTACTGTACCAAGAGTTTGTTTGTGTGCATACATATTTTATGTTTTGATGTTTGGTGTTTTCATCTGTCTGACAGGATTTCTATATATCTTTCTGTCATTTAGTATTCTAGCTTGAGTATGTCTTCTCCCTTCCTTTTGTTTCCTTCCCAGCACTGCCATATTTATTGTATCTGAGGAAGTTAGCAGCCAATTCTCCAGCTTTATAAATCTACTCCAAAGAAATCCTGACACCTTGCCATCAGATATAGCATGCAGACCAGCTATAGCCCATAGTATAGTGTCCATAATATCTAGGAGCAGACCACAAAATACTGAGAGAAAGTAGGATGAAAATGAGGGATGCAGAATTGAGTTATGCCAATAAGAAAGAGGGAAGGAGAGAGATAGAAAAGGAAAGAGTGTGCTGTTTCACACTTCCATTTAGGGATACACATTTAGCCTTCACACGGTGCCCTGGAGGGATTTCAATGCCTGGCTTTTGTCTCCACTGCCTGTGTGTTTGCCAGCATCTTGGCTTTCTTCTTTGTCTTTTGTCTTTTTTTCCATTTCCAAACTAACCTTCACAGTTTCTCTTGTTTTTTTCTCCTTTAATTTCTGTAATCTTTGGACACACGATTTAAGGGCTATCTAGCTACAGTATTTTTTTCACAAGTAAATGCAACAGATTATTCTATTTCAAACTGCCCTTATACTTGGTTATAATGAATTAAATTCTATGTAAATAGCCAGCTTGAGTTTGCAGACTCAAGTATTTTTTGTGTCTGCAAAAAAATACTTGCTGTTATTTTTTTCCATCATACTGCATAATTTTTCTAAATCTGTCCTACTTTATCTTTGTAATGCATGTGCTGCTTTCTTTATGGTCCAATTTGGTGACCATCTGTCTTTTTGTGAGGAGGCTATATTGACTCTTCACATTGATTATGATTGAATGATACCAGATCAGTTTTCAGTCATCTTATCTGTCATTGGAATCCAGAACATCATTGGAGGGAAAAATGCTCTTCTACTATTGCAATCTCTGATTTTACCAATACATCTGACAAAATATCACAGTCACCACATACAACTCCTCATCTGCTTGACTCTCCAGAGAAGTGTGTCATTTTCGCAACAACAGTGTTTTTGATTGCATGTTTTTCACCTTTCATTACTCAGTAAATGAGAGGGAGAGTTTTATTATTATTATTAGTATTATTATTATTATTATTACATAGTTACTAATTCTACCACTAGATATCCAATTGTGTACTCAGCCTACATTTAACCCTCCCCCATTATACATCAACTAAACAACCTATTTACCAATATGTTAAGGCCAATTAAACGTTCTTAAACATGAGAAGTGCCACTAGTGGACCCATCTTTAAAAATAAAGCCCCGATTAAAGTCATACAAGAAGGAAGGCTCTCTACAAATGCAGGGGTGTAAAACATAAGGGGAAAAGACCCGAGAAAAATATTAGCCAAATATGAGGATAACTGCACCACCTCCATGTGTGATTTTCTTTGCTTCTGGTCACTTAAGACTCGTGTTAGGCCTGGTGTTTCTGTAAACCACTGCTATAGTCCCTGCTACTGCAGCAAAGAGAGCTGAAAAAAAAGAGAAAAAACAGAAAAGAGAAACAGAGGCTGTAGTATTGTAACAATTAAAGAAAGAGGTAGTACTACACAAGGAAAAGACAGTGAGAGACGGTTATATAGTAAATGAAGAGAGGAAGGGCATCCCCAATTGGTGACAAAGCAGAATGCTACAGATACAAACATAAGTACTGCTTCCATCCCCTGACTGTCAGCTTTTTTTACCACCTCAAACTCTTTTTACAGTCACTGTCATTGCCTTTGTTTCACCCTGCTTTCATGTCAGTTCTCTTCATTTCATTTCTGGTGGAAGTAAGCGCCTCTCCCTGTCTACCAACTACAAAAGCTGCTCGAAACAATCTCCTCATTCTTTCTACACTCTTGTGCCGTCTTTGGTTTTGTGTGTCTCTTTTAATGGGGTTAATCAGTAAAACTCAAAGTAATATCCCAGCTAGAAGTAATTAAGTTGTCAAAACAGGGTTCTTTAAACTTCTCTCCACGTCTGATGGTGGAACACTCATTGTCTACCTCCTGCTGGGCCATTAGCATATTTTTTATTATCCATCATTAACTCAGCGTTGACACATTGTTCTCAAAATCGTACGTGTGTCCTCAGGCTCGTGTGCTTCTTTGACCCATGTAGTTCCTGAAACCTGATGTCGTCAGTGAAAAACAATCAAAATCTCACAAACAGATGCATGTGTAACACTAGAGCACATAGTTAATGAACAGAAAGTCCAAAGATGAGAAGAGAAGGAAGGAACTAAAGAGACAGAGGGACGAGAAAAGGAGCTAGAGCTGGTATAGCACAGGAAAATTGAGCTGTATTAAACCGTAATCCGGTTAGCAACGGCTGGTTGTAATCTCGCTCATTAATAACATACTCCCGGTCTAATCTACAAACCATCAAAAGAGAGAAAAATGTCCATAGATGAGCGGCTTTTAGCAATTTTATGAGGACTCTTGATGCTTCATTTTTACAGATGTCAAACGTCAGATGAGTTGACAGTCTGGCAGGCAGAGAAGAAAAAATTCACATTGGAATTACAAATACCTCCAAATCCTGAATCTCAGTAATTAGTGGGGATAAACAACGTGATAAACAGCACCAAATAAATCACCAAAAAGGGAAGGACTGTGAATGAGCATACACTGTAAAAATGTTGGTCTAATAATGTCGTGTTATTTTGTTTGACCCAGAGGAAGGGGTAGCGGAATTAAATGTAAATTGTGTAGTTCAAAGGCATTCCGAGTTTTGAAATGTGAAAATTGACATTAAAATTAAATTAAGCTATAAAGTTAAACCAAACAGACACATTTGTTCTTTCCAACTTTCCAAATGTTTTAAAAAGTATTATACAATTACTACACACACATACGTATATATGGACAATTTAAGTATGTGTATGTGTTTTTCAGTTAGTAACTTATAGCAATTTTAACAAGGGTAAAGTCTGGCAAAAAAAAACCCAGTGACATTTTCTTTCCCTCTTACGCAAGCAGGTATGCAGACACATATAAACACAAATTGGACTTGTCTGTAACGAAAGCAGTAAAGATGCAAGCAGCATAAGACATTTGGTTGGCTGTAGGCATTAGGAAATCCAATATGGATGCATTAAATGAACGTGGCCAGAGACCGCACAAGCAAGCAGGCATCGGTTCAGAGAGGAGACAGAAAGCGAGGGACACAGACAGGAAGGCAGGCAGCTTGTTGATTACTCTGGTGTTTAACATTAGGAAATGCCAGAATGAAAATGGTGCTCATATTGCCCTGTCAATTGCCTTGTTAGCTGCAGCCAGAGAGAGTGAGAACAGGCAACGGGGTAGAAAAATCAGCTTTCTGAAGTGGTTGGTCTAAATTTCCATTTGTCTCAGCGGGGTTTGGGAGGCAGGGGGTTTAAATGTGGTTATAATATGAAAAACCGTTTGCATAGCCTTCACTTCACACAAACTCTGACACACATCCATCAGCATTTCACACTTTGCAACATACACGTAAGCCCACATATATAGACCTCTAGAAACACCACAAGCATATACACCACCCCCACTGGGTACGCTTTGACACTATTTGTATCCACACTCACACAGCTGCAGTCCTTCCATCTCTGTCCCACCAATCTCTGGACTCAATTCCCTGCAGTTCATTGTGATGTGACACCTGTTGGTGAGGAGAGGTGAATTGAGCATCAGAACATTCCACAATAAGAAGAGAGGAAAGAGATAACTGCCGATTGTGAGCAGAAGAGGAAACGTCTGAGCGTCTGCGGTCACGATGAGGTCAGTGAATAGTTGCCGAAGCAAATCTAGTAGACTCAATGTACCAGGGGAAGAATGGCACTTCAGGTTTAATCAGAATCAGAATCAGAATACTTTATTGATCCCTGGGGGAAATTATTTTTTGTTACAGTGCTCCATTATAAACCAACATAAACCAACATTAACAAGACAGACAATACGCTAACTAAGAATAGTACAATATATATATATATATATATATATACACACACATATAAGTCACTCATTAATAAATAGCTGGAAAAGAAACGTGTGTAGTTGTAGCAGTAACCAGTGGGTTAAGTGGATGCGTTGTACAGGGAGATGGCCACAGGCAGGAAAGATTTCCTGTGTCGTTCAGTGGTGCTTTTCGGTAATCTCAGTCTCTCACTGAACGTGCTCCTGTGACTGACCAGCATGTCATGGAGTGGGTGGGAGGTGTTATCCAACATTGTCTTTATCTTGGACAGCATCCGCCTCTCCGACACCACCTTGAGGGAGTCCAGCTCCATCCCCACAACATTGCTGGCCTTACGGATTAGTTTATTGAGTCTGTTGGCATCTGCGACCCTCAGCCTGCTCCCCCAGCATGCAACAGCATATAGAATCGCACTGGCCACAACAGACTCGTAGAAAATCCTCAGCATTTTCTGGCAGATGTTGAAGGACCTCAGTCGCCTCAAAAAATAGAGACGACTCTGGCCCTTCCTGTAAAGTGCTGTGGTGTTTTTAGCCCAGTCCAGTTTATTGTCAATGTGAACTCCAAGGTATTTATAGTCCTCCACAATGTCAACATTGACCCCCTGGATTGAAACAGGGGTCAAGTGTTTCCTGGTCTTCCTGAAGTCCACGATCAGTTCCTTGGTCTTTGCCACGTTGAGCTGCAGATGATTCTGCTCACACCAAACGACAAAGGAGTCGACCACAGCCCGGTACTCTGTCTCATCATCCCTGCTGATGCATCCAACCACCGCAGAGTCATCAGAAACCTTCTGAAGATGTCAGGTCTCTGTGCAGTGGCCAAAGTCTGTGGTGTAGAGGGTGAAGAGGAAGGGGGAGAGGACAGTCCCCTGTGGTGCCCCTGTGTTGCTGATCACCTTGTCAGACACACACTGTGGGAGACGTACATATTGTGGTCTTCCTGTCAGGTAATCAACAATCCAGGACACCAGAGAAGCATCCACCTGCATTGCTGCTAAATTATCACCCAGGAGGGTCGGCCTGATGGTATTGAAAGCACTAGAAAAGTCAAAAAACATGACCCTCACAGTGCTCGCCAGCTGGTCCAGATGGGTGTAGACACGATTGAGCAGGTAGATGATGGCGTCCTCAGTTCCGAGACGAGGCTGATAAGTGAACTGAAGGGGATTCAGATGTGGTCTTACTATGGGTCGCAGCTGGTCCAGGATGAGCCTTTCCAGGGTCTTCATGATGTGGGAGGTCAGTGCCACAGGCCTGTAATCGTGGGGGCCACTGGGATGTGGCGTCTTTGGTACAGGGACGAGGCATGATGTCTTCCACATCACTGGTACCCTCCGCAGACTCAGACTCAGCATAAACAGCTTATGAAAGACTCCACACAGCTGGGGGGCACAGGTCTTGAGGACGAGGGGACTCACTCCGTCTGGTCCAGCAAACTTGCCTGAGTGAAGTCTCCTCATTTGCATCTCAACCTGGTATTGAGTGAAGGTGATGGGTGGGGGAGGGGTGTCAGGAATCTCACAGGAGGCAACAGGGCCATGTGAAAAGAGAGGCTGGCACAGTGGTGTGGCTCTGGATTCCAGGCTGACTACAGGTGAGGTTGTGGGGGTGTGAGCAGACACTGTGGTGTCGAATCTATTGAAAAACAGATTCAACTCATTAGCTCTATTCTCACCTCCCTCAGCTCCCCTGCTGTTGGTTGGCCTGAATCCAGTGATGGTCTTCATGCCCCTCCACACCTCTCTCATGCTGTTCTGCTGGAGTTTCCACTCCAGCTTCCTCCTGTAATTGTCCTTAGCCTCTCTGATCTTGTCCTTTAGCAACACCTGGACCTTCCTCACCTCCTCTTTATTGCCCCCTCTGAAAGCCCTCTTCTTGTTGTTGAGGAGGGCTTTGATGCCCTTAGTCATTCACGGCTTGTTATTTGGGTAGCAATGAACAGTCTGAGCTGGAACAATGGAGTCGGTGCAGAAAGTTATGTAATCTGTGATACACTCAGTAAGCCCATTGATGTCCTCGGCGTGAGGCTCACAGAGTGTTTCCCAGTCGGTCACCTCGAAACAGCCCTGCAGTTCCGCTAAGGCCTCCTCTGACCACCTCCTAACGCTCCTCGTGGTCACAGGTTCCCTCCTCACAATTGGCACATAGCGGGGGGTGAGGTGAATCAGGTTATGATCTGACCTACCAAGTGGGGGGAGGGAGGAGGAGCTGTATGCATCCTTGACATTAGCATACAGTAGGTCTAGAATTTTTTCTCCCCTGGTGGGACAGTCCACATATGAATGTTGTTAGTATACTGTCCAGTGATACATGGTTGAAGTCACCCGAGATCACAATAAAGGCACTCGGGTGCTGAGTCTGTAACCGAGCTATGGCAGAGTGGATAGTGTCACATGCAGCTGTGGGGTTAGCAGAGGGAGGAACATAAACAACCACCAAGATGACGTGAGAGAATTCCCTGGGTATAATATGGCCTGAGTCCAACAGCACACAGTTCAATGTCCGGGCAACATATCCTTTCTTTGATTGTTAAGTTGGCAGGGTTACACCACCGGTTGTTAACTAAAACAGCAAGCCCACCTCCTTTCCGGTTACCGCTAGCGAATCTGTCCCTGTCCGCCCAAACAGTGTGGAAGCCTTCCACAGAAGCATTCTCATCGGGAATGTTCTGGTGCATCCATGATTCGGTGAAACACATCAGGCTACACTCTCGGTATTCCCTCTGACTCCGTACCAGTGCTGAGAGCTCGATGATTTTATTCGATAACGATCGCACATTTCCCATTACGATAGACGACAGACACGGTTTATACCTCCTCCTCGCTTCGAGCCTCCGCTGTCTCCCCGTCTTCTTCTTTCTTCTCTTCTGTTCTTGACCTCTGCATCCCCGATGTGTTTTACTCCAAATTTCAGCTGGTACTTCTGCGGGCCTGGCCAGCGAGCCGGCCGGCATCAGGGCGATCAGCTGATCTCTGGAGTAAACAGTCCGCGAGTGTAGGAGATGTGCCGCGGTCCCATTCCTTGATAAAAGTAACAGTTCCACGGCCACCAGAAGAACAAAAACTCTCTCAATCCACATGATTGAGTAAAAGATAATGAACGGATGAAAATACAAGTCAGAAAAAAAAGAATACGTAAGAAAAAAGACCTAACTAAGAGAAAAAGCAGGAGCGACTGTAACAGGCTGCACGCTGGTTGGCGCATACGCACTGGATGTGTAAAAATGGCAGAGTGAGGTAAGAATATGTTTCTTTTATTTTAAAGCAGGCGTTGATATTTTAAATGAATCCTTGGCAAAACAGCTATTTCACCCACAGATTATATTTTTTTGTCTTTTTATGCACCACCAACCAAAAACAAAAGACTGAAAATAAACATCATATGTTAAAGGTCTCCTGGTAACATTGTTCTATACATATACCCAATTAAATATAAAATGTGAAGATAATGTTTCAGAAGAAATGGATGTAAAGACTGCTATCCCTTAATAATAACTTATATAGTATTGTACATATTAATTTCAACTCTCTCAGAAGAGCAGGTTTTCTATTACCTGAATGCATTATGAACTTTATGTAGTGAGATACTTCATCAGTGGCCTCAGGGGACAGGTATTAACAAAAACCACAAGGACAACGGTCTATAATAATGATAACGTAGTAGGCGCAATCTACCCCAAGGACCATCTTTCCATGACAAACTTTAGCCACTAATTATCCTCTGGAGATAAAATCAAAGCCTGGAGCAACGTCTAAATATTTCCCTGGCATTGCTGCCTGTGACTGGGATGCTAATAGCCCCTTAAGTAATAATCATAGCAACACGATTAGACCTCCAAACATCAAGGGGGCAGTAATCTTGTTGGCTTAGCGCTAGAACTGCCAAAATGTCCAACCCCCTAGAACCACCAGAAGACGTGGCACCATCCTGTAACTGTAGCATCAGGGGGAATGATATTAATTCTTGTGAAGTGGTTGTTTTCTTGTGGGGTTTTTTCTAAATATGAGTACTAATGAATAAAATAACTATTTAACATTCAGTTTTAGTTTTATGAAGGATTTAGACTATTTCAACATAGATCTTAAAGGTAGGATATTTTTTAGAATCCACCAAAAAAACAACACAATTAATAACACATCTTAATTTAATACAGCATTTTGGTCGTCCAGTCCATACCTCCCCTAGTGTCAAAGTCTTGGAATTATCTTGCCTTTTAATGATCACACGAACAGTGTCTCATGTTCAGCCTACTTCCATCTACGTAATATTTTAAGACTATGTCCTTTTCTTACTCAACGCAGCATCCAAGTTCTGGTTCATGCCCTGGTCTTGACACTTCATGTTTAGATTACTGTAATGCCATTCTCTCTGGTTTCCCAAAAGATCTTCTTAATCGGCTCTGAATTTTACAGATCTCTGCAGCACGGATCATCACACGCTCTAAGTCTACCGATCATATTACACCTCTTGTCATCCAGTATCACTGACTTTCCATTCTCCTGTGCATCCAGTACAAGCTTCTGCTTCTCACTATCTCTCAAGTCTCCTTCGTTCTCACACCCTTTCCTATGCTCTGCTTTCCACAAGGACAGCTACTCTCCTGACTGCTCCTCATTTCAGAGGGTGCCAGAGACTTCAACCGCTGTACACCTCATCTCTGAGACTTCTGACCACTTTAGCTGTGTTAACTAGACACCATTTAAATCTCAGCTCAAAGCCGAGCTGTTCACATCAGCATATCAACCATAACCATCTTGTTTTGTACAGTATATCTAGAGTTAAAATCTTTCTTACTATTATGTTGAATTCCTTGTTCATTTTGTGGGTTTTTTCCCCTTGAGTGTGTTTAAAGATTCCAATTTTTTATTTATTTATTTTTAAATTATACTTATTTATTATCATTGCAGAGGTGAAACATGAAGGATAATGTTTTGTTTTGGCTGTGCTGAGGTGTAACAAAAAGAAAAGTGTGCTCACTACAACAGATCAGTAACCATGAGGATTTAAACGCAAACCCAGAAACAAGCCAAAGTCTAAGGTAATTTATTTCACACAAAGAATTTGCTGAGTTACATACAAAACACTCTAGGCTTCTTTTTACAGGGAGCTGGTGAGTAACAATAATGGAAAATATGGTGGAGAGGGGGGAGGCAGGCGAGCTTTCTTTCCAAAGTGAGAGTGAAAACAAGCAGAGAGAATCCAATGCATCCAAATGGGAGTCCAGAGATGCACCACAAGGAAACAAGGAGTCGGAGACAGAGAGGCAAGATAATTATGACAGGAAACACACTAAGGTTAAGGCTGCCATTATCAGTTGCAAGAACTTGGCAAATGATCAGCAGGTGCGTGCAGGTGGAGCAAACAGCAGCTGGTTGGAAAGCCCACCTCAAGGCGGACCTCACCGGATAAGGGAGTTTTGTTCACCTAAGAGAAGGCAGGAGAAAGGGAGAGGGTAAGAGAAGAATGGAGTCTAAAGAAAGGAAGATGAAAGCAACCACTGCCAGGCCATGACATGAACATGTTATTTTCTAAATTTTGAAACCGATCACACAGTTGGCTACAACAACATAAGGAACACATTTTAAGAAAAGAAAAGTGAAAGTCATTAACCTCTGCCTTTTCATTACAGGACCTGCAGCCTGTCTTTTATCCAGTGTCCAGGGGCAGAGCAGATCATACTTTTAATGGGCAATCATAAAGTTCAGTGATCCAGCCCATAAAAACCAACAGCTATACCTGCTTTCAATTTTACCACTTTTAATACAGGGCCTTCTTGTTGTGCACCTACAGATCACTTTCTGTGAATCTGCTGCACTTGCCCCCTGGAAGTTCCATTCAGATCACTTACACTGTACGTGTGTGTCTATAAACCTGAGACTTGCACACAAAAAACAAACAAAAAATAACTTCTCTTTGAAACTGATAAAGTTTTATGTTGAACATAATCAGTGGTGATGAGAGCTGGGTTTCCAATTACAACCAAGTCATTGCCATCGTGTGCTGGAACGCAGCGCATTCAAAACGCGCATTTTGTTTTTTTGGCCACATCAACACAATTGTTCCTTTACCATCAGCCCTGCTTGGCAGATTTGGCTCTTACAACTTTGCCCTCTTCTCCAAATTGAAATTCAAGTTGAACGCTCGCTGTTCTGACACACTGGAAGTGATCCAGCACACAGTGCAGATGCTGAAGTGCTCGGGTCAGAACAGGACTTCCAGGGAGTATCATAAAAATGTCAGTGGTGCTACTGGAATGAGCTGCAATATATAGTTTGATGTTAGCGACAGTCATTCCTCAGATAGACTTATGGGTCTTTTAATTAGAGTAGAAGCTCTGTGTTTGCATTGGTTGTTTTAAGTGAAAAAAATTATTCCTATGTTTGTGTTTAGATGTGTTTTCTTCTCAGTTCTGTCTTGCAAACAGATGTTTATCTAAATGAGTTTTCATACAAAATAAAAAATAAAAAAATCTGACAACTAACTTTTGCATACTCACTGTTTCCTTTCACATACAGAAACTTACACACACAGCCACAAACACAGTAAATGATACACAGAGTCAGTCACTTGGCACCCATTGCCAAAGTGGTAAACACAGTCCACTAATTATGGATGTGGTTTGCTGTGGATGTGACACCTGTGTCCCGCCTCTTGTGTCTCTTTGGATTGGACAGCTGTGCTAACACTGACTACTGTGCCAGAGTTCACACACACACACACACACACACAAATGCACTGGCCAAGAAAAAGCATGCATACATACAGATTGAAATAAACAGTTGAACGTGAACAGAGATACTTCGAAAAAAAAAACCTGGAATATTCAGAATTTCATTTCCTTTATTATGTGCTGGAAAAAGACACAAGTTGAATGGAAGTATTCATGTTAGCTGAATAATAATTTAGACACACAAGCACACATGTGCACTTTTCTCCCTTACCAAGTTTATTGCAGATTAAACTTCTCCAGAACCTTTAGTTATCCATTATTTTGTTTGAAGGCCTTATTGGTTTTGAGCTACAAGTGGGATAACATGCATCTAATCAGCACCACAGTGAAAATAACTTGCTGATCTAGATAAATCCTCTGTGGATTAATTCGGGAGTTCAACAGAACAGTTATAGGTAATATTTCACTTTCTTTCTGTCACTGTACTTGGAACATATTCTAAAGATATTTATTTGTTTGCATAATGCTGAGTGTCTTTCCATTTAATGCTATATTTTACTGGGTATAGCTGTCTGTTTTTGTTGAAAATCATTTGCTTCCACAGAAAATGACAGATGTGAAAATAAAATGTCAAATAAAATGTAGCATAGAGTATATTGTCTCTTAAATTTGAAGTGTTTGACATATAGTTTCCTGTTGCTAGATCCCCACATGCCTATTTAGACAAGAAAAGAATTGCTTTTTGAATTGAATTTGCAAGAGCATTTTTTATGCCAAGTTACGCTATAATTTCTTATACCAGATGTCTAACTATTCAACAGTACAGTGTTCCCATTGCCTAGGCATGTTGAATCACATTCAAGATGTCACAGGTTTTCATTTGACTGACTGGCATAGCTTTTTCTAACTGCGGGAGTGGAGTTACGCTGAGTTATCTATAGCATTTTCAGGGCCACACAAGCATGGGGGGAAAGGAGAGATACGAAAGAAAAAGAAAGCCATGCACTTATTGAATCCCTGCATGCTCCAGTGGTGCTGTTTTCTGTAACTGAATCTGACCTTTGATGGAGGATATTCATTCATTTCATTGGACAAGAAAGAAAAAAGTGTCAGCGCTATATTTGTTAAATGTCAAAACTACCAATGTGTCCATTACTCACTATGTTTAATTTTCACTTGGGGCAATTACAAGTTTCAAATTATGCACATATTTTAGGCGCCTAAATGAGTATGAGCTGAAAATGTCATTATCTATTTATCAGAGCAACAGAGCAACTCCAGTCATCAAAAAGTGGGGTTATTACATTTTGGATTGATATCTGACATAATGAAATCTTTCCATGTGGTGCAAAGTGAGGTTAGACAAGATTAACTGAAGTAAAGTTTTCTCAAACTGCAGTACTTTTTTCTAGAATAATTTAATTATTATATTTTTTTCTGTATCTCAAGTCTTTTTTCTGTATCTCAGAAAAACTGTTGGTCAGCTTTCCACACCCATGACCTGCATATATTCCTTTAAATGAAGAAACAAGAAGAGGCCCAAAGCAGTGAGACAGCAATTAAAGAGTTAAAGGTTACATCACCACCATCATACAGTACACTCAGCAAAACCACACAATGTGCTAAGTTGAACCCGTGTAACGCTCCCATTGAGCATCTTATTCACTTTACAGTGTTTCTGATGAGACCCTTACAAAGTCAGTCTTGAGAGTTAAAGTAAGTGAATGTAATGAAAGATGAATCACATATAAATCTTAAAGGCCTTGAAGCAATCTTCTATTTGATGGTTTTGGTAACTAAAACTTTATTTGCGATTTAGCATGATTTCTCCTTCAGAATAAGGTCAAAGTGGATTCAGAGACCACTGAGGAATATAAACATAAAGAGAAAGTAAATTTCCATTTGAAAAAGTAAACCTGAAGAGGGTGAGAAAACAAAGAAGCAGGCTCAAAATCTGAAAAACAGCACAGGCTAGAAAGTAGTTATTAGAGATAAAAACAAGATTTTTTTTTTAAGAGAGACTGAAGAAAAGGGAGCAACTACCTTGAGAATCCAGCAAGTACTTTAACAGTTTGGTCAAAGAGAAGTTTGAATATATATTATAGTATAGTACAGGCGTACTAGACAAGTAAAAAAAAAACCCTGTTTGGCACAGTGTTTGGCAACATAAGTTAACTAAAAGAGCATGCACCTGCACCAGTTTGTGTCCTCACACTCACCTGAAGACATATTTAATCCCTCAAGAGATATAAATCTTTGGCAAAGTCGGGTAGCTATCCCCAAAGTTTTAAAACAGCAACATTGATAAATGATTTAGGAGGCAACACTTCTCTTTTAGGACTACAATAAAGTCCAAGTGTTATTGCCATCAAGCAGTCTGGCTGTAGATTGACAGTCTCCCAACACCATTTAGCATTTAGCATTATAAAGTACATCACTCTAACGCACACTTTTCCTGACTCAGTCCTTCCATCTGTGTTTTTGTCTCCTCGTCAGGCCTCCTACAGCCTTTACGTCTGCCTTTGCATCTGAACACTTGTCATTTAAAAGATTTTACTAACAGATAAAATGGTAATAAACCAATTAGCAAGTTGTATAGATTTTGCAAGACGGTTGTCTAGAGATTGTGATATTCTGCTGTTGACATCAATAATATTAATTCAATGACACACTGTGCTTTGAGTATAAAAAATTACAGCAGGGCAATCAAAAGTAGACAGACAAAAAAAAGATTGAATGTTCTACTGAAAATGTTATTATCGGTGGTAATCATCAACTGCGCATTAACTGCTTGATGGGGTCAGACAAAAGCAATTGACTGTTCATTTTAAAAACACTGTCATACAGTCTACATATAGCAGCAGGCCACGTAGGCATATTGAACTCTTCAAAACAATATCTTCATGCTCTACAGGGAGGATGCACATTATTAAGAATCTATTTTATGTTCTGGTCTTCCTTATTGAAGCCAGGGACTAACATTTTTTGTTATTGGATTGTCACGGACGTAGAATATCACATGCTGTTTTTCTACCATGAAGTGCAATGTTCATAAACAGACCATGACAAAGCTAAGCAGTTCTGATCATAAATTATATTTGGATAATTTTTTTGATTCTATATGAAGGCAAAAAGCTGCTGTTTTCTTAATCTTAACCACTATGTTTTAGTGTTGTTCATACTTTTGATTCAGCTTCTGGGGGTGGCAAAATGACTCAGTGACAGCTTGACTTTCCACATATTTGACTATATAAAGGTCTGCTAGGTCATACTAATGTGAAATAACTATAAAGCTTTGCACCCTGCAGTTTCAGGTAAGCACAGGGACTTGTTCACCAAGCCACTGGGTTAGAACTGTGTGTAGGTTCTCCATGTGGGCTCTACTGTATGGCACAGATACTAGTCATAGATAACTAGTATCACGGTCACGATGGGTTTCTTTATAAACCCAGGCCTTATGCTTAAGGCCCTCTGTGCACTCACATAAAAGGGGGTGTTTGATGCGTGATTTGACCCGCCTACTCTAATCAGAGACATTATCAGAAAAACAGGTGATAAGAGATCTGTAAGGATGGTCCTGCAAATAAGACGAGAGTAATTCTACAGACGTTTGCGAATCTTGTGAATCCACGATCATCACATAGGCACACAGAGTGGAAAGAAGAATATTTTCCCAATTTATATTTATTTTACTGTTCAGTGCACTCTTGCTGCTGCTGTTTATTTCTGCTATGACAGCTGCACAGTAGAGCTCTTAGACTACAGATACATTTAAAACATGAAGTGTTATTCAGTGTCTTCTGGTTTATTGTAGGATGTTAATGTACACATATAACTGAAACCTTATGCATTCTTAGCAAGTTTATGTCTCATCAATACTGGAATGAAGATTAAAATAATTTAGAACAATGGCATTGGTGTTCTGTTTCAATAAGATATACCCCAATAACCACCATCATGCTTATAATATTACCCATTTACAGTGCCTCTAAATCCCTTACACACACACTCCCTTTTGGTCTGTGGCTAGACTCCAAATTATTTCTCTGACAGTGACAGCAGGGACAATGGGAGCAGTATGTGGTTTTGTCTAATTTTGGGCCATCCTCCAAAGATGGAGAGCTATTAATTAAAGTGGATCACACTCCCTGGCTGCCTTGGTTTTTACTCATATCTGTACAAATAGCCTGATGCTCTCTTTACGCCTCTTAGCAAACCTGACAAGTTATTACTTTTTTATTTCACTTTGATATTTCAAACAAGGCTGTTATATGCTGGACAATGGCATTCACTATTCTAGCAACTAAGAAGTAGCTTTCGTATAAATAAGTACTCATAGTGCTTTATTTAGTGCTACCGTGCCCTGAATAATTCTAATCTGATGCAATTAAGAAGAGAGAAAGAAGGGAAAAAACACTGCTAAAAAATATGCCTGTAAAACACCTCATACTTATTTATCATTTTATGCACAATCTAATTATATTTGGTATCGCAGTGCATTTCACCATCTCATTCCCTTTAGCTCCCCTTCTTGAATGAAGTGGATCTGATACTGCGCTCATCCTGCTGTAGGAGAAATCTTGATCAGACGCTAGGCTGTGATTGTCAGCCCAGATTATCTGGCGATGTGGACATTTTGTAAACTGAGCCATCCTGATTACATCACTGTTCAATTTCAGTTTAGATACCCCACTGTCACAATTCACCAATTTGCCCCATGGGGCTTTATAATCCAAATAGCATAGCAACATATGGATGATATTTATAGAATGACATTTACAATGGTTGTGTAGTTTATGATGATTTACACCAAGACAGTAAAGGGAGATTGGAGGGATGATGATTCTGCTACAGGCTGAAGGGTGATTCAGACTCTCAAATCGATGGTGAGTTTAGACATTTATTAACAAGCTGAACTCATGACGACTGATTCCCAGTAGAAATGACAAGGCAAGAATGGCAAATATGTGAAAGAATGTGAAACTCCTCATATGTCTTGAGCTAACATTTCCTTCATCTCTTTTTCATTCTTTGGACAAAGACCTTGAAGGGAGAGTTTACTCTAAAATCAGGGAAATAGTTTCCTACGTGGAACTGCTTATGGCAAAGAATAAGTGAATAATTTCTAGAAGGAGTTGCTAGAAGAATGTGCAGATATTTCTGCAAAACATATCCCCATAATACCTTATTTTATTGTAAAATATTTCTTTAATATTCTTATATTTACATTTGTTTTACCCAACATTGTAAAAACATCACCATATTGGAGATCCCCCTATTAATGAAACTTCCAGATGCTTCCAGAAATTATTTTTCCCCACAAAAATGTCTTCTCTAATATAGAACCTATATCACTATATATACGCACACACAACTACCATGAAATAATATAGAATGATTTCAGTCAGTCATCATTGCATGCATTGTTACTTGAGTGTGTTTTGCTGATTTTCTTTTTTTTTTTTTTTGGTGTTTACATTTATTTTCACACGTTATTTGGGAGCCAAACTCTTTCTTGCCAAAGGGTTAACCAGCTGTAATAAGGGAGAAACATCTATTGTGGACATGGATCACAAACTTAGGTCTTCTAATTTGTATCCAAGATTACACCTGTGTTTACTTGCTTTGTCTTTATCAGAGAAAGAACAGCTGCTGTAAATGTTTGCCCACACCTCCTCTATTTCTCAGCAAACACAGGATAAGTAAACTGTTTGGCAGATGGCTACATCAAAATTCAGAGCAATGATGTTTCTCTTTTATCAATAGACTTTCACTGCATCGTAGCAGCATTCCAAACTTTTTATGCTAAGTTTTGTTTTAAAATGGCTGTAAATTTAAAATTGACTTTGAGTCTGACTGGCATATTTGCTTGCTATGCATGTCGCATGCTTAAATACATGAGTATGGCATTAAAGTTGAATATTGGAGCCTACTTACATACAAAAGAGATGTGAAGAGAAAAAAATTATTCCTCAGACATGAAATAGATAGATCTTTTTTGATACATGTCTTCTTTGCAAACCAATTTCCTCAAAAGTCAAAGTGATACCAGAGAAAACAGAAAACATTTCCCCTTCAAGTGGTCTTGCATGGATTTATGAGAGGCACAGAGCAATTTACAGCACCACATGACAAAAGGAGAAATGTGTATATATAACCACACAGCTTTACCTGTTTGATGGAGGTGAATGTAAACAGCTTGGATTGTGCATATTCATTCAAGGGACACACACACACACAGAGCAAAGTATTTATCTGTCTGGCAGACCACTGAGTAGATATCAACTCCCCTTGTTTTATCATCTGTGGTACATCTTGTCTTGAGGCAGTCTCTCCCTCCCTCTCTCTCTCTTTAAAGTTCTGTCGTCATTCCAAGCTGGAATTGTCTGTGGCCGATGGAAGTGCCTCTATCTGATCCAGATCATCGGAATGAGTTTTCTCACTGCAAGTGTTCCTGAGACAATTCCCTGGCCAAAGAATGGAAATAAACCATTGGCTGAAACATCAGATAAGAGAAGAACAATCAGTCATTGTATGTGTGTACACATGCATTTGTGTGTATTTGCATGCATGCATTTGTTTGCGCCTGCTTGTTCATGCAGTGTTACGTGCAAGTGTCAGTGTGTGTGTAGTTGTTTGTGTGTGATGGAAGACTACAGATCCTATCGGGCTAATACCTCTGTTGGGCCTTTGGCTAGGCATGCATGCTCCATGGTAATTCTGCCCTCCGTATGTTTGTCCTCCCAATAACTGAGGGACTGAAAAAATAACAGGGATAAGAGAAAGCACACACACACAAACACACACTTGGGGGAAGGGAAAGAATATTGACTGGGTGTTATTATTATCGGATGTTGTTGAGTGCAGGTGATCAAGCCCAGAGGTGTCAGTGGGAGTCCAAGCAGATTGTGTTGTGGTTATCTGTGTGTGCTTGTGTTTTATCAGTGCCATAGCAGTGAGGATGTGGATTACACAATCATTATATTCAACTTCTGCCCCTGGACACATGTTTCAAAAACATACACTCAAAGTGCAGATATTTAAACAGATTTCACAGTTGTAAAGTAACAGAATAATTTGATATTGCCATAAGTATTCACTCATCTATGGAAATGATTGAATACAAATATTCTGAAAGAAAACCAAGCACCTAGGCATGCAGACTGCTTCTACAAACTTTTGTGAAAGAATGCGTCGCTCGCAGGTGCTAAGTGAATTCTAGTGAATTCAGTGAATCCTCACTACTAAATATTTCACAGTCAATGTGTTTCAGAACAAAGGGGAAGTGACTGAGAATGACAGCACCTCAGCTATGAAATCTATATATCTATCTCTATAGATATATATCCATATCTCTATAGATATATATCCATATCTCTATAGATATATATCCATATCTCTATAGATATATATCCATATCTCTATACAGATAGATAGATAGATAGATAGATAGATAGATAGATAGATAGATAGATAGATAGATAGATAGATAGATAGATAGATAGATAGATAGATAG
>NW_005187404.1:349669-352663 GCF_000239375.1 Pundamilia nyererei
GTGTGTGTGTGTGTGTGTGTGTGTGTGTGTGTGTGTGTGTGTGTGTGTGTGTTTGTTAACAGAACAAAGGCATTGACAAACCAAAGTGATCCATAACAATTCTTTGCTGTCTGTGTGTAATGTAGGTAAAACTGACTGAACTGATCATTTCTCACAATAAAATAAAGGCTGTGTTCTCTGAACCAGAGGTACCTATTTCAGTCACCCCAGATTGTCACTACAACAGTGCTGTTGTGCTTTTATTAAATGGCAAAGTGGTGGGCATCTTTGTTGGCAAGAAAGATGTAAAAGCAACAGCATATCATTGCATTCTGTTTCCATTTACCCTTTTACTAGACCATCCATTCTCAACTGGTTTTCCTATTTGGGGATATTTTTGCAAGTGTACCTGATTTTTGTATCTGTAGAATTACCACAAGAGGCTTTTGGATGTGCTGCCTCTTCTCCCATCCAGATTGTTCAGAGCTGAATGGATAATGTGTGACTGACATTG
Source organism: Pundamilia nyererei (assembly GCF_000239375.1). Lineage (NCBI taxonomy): Eukaryota > Metazoa > Chordata > Actinopteri > Cichliformes > Cichlidae > Pundamilia > Pundamilia nyererei. Next base: position 350,163 of record NW_005187404.1, read on the forward strand.
CAAATTATGAAATTTGAATTGGAACAGTCATTGCCACCAAGCTCTTATCATGCAGACACAAGAGCAGAGCTACTCCTGAAAAGTGACTCTTAAACAGAAGAGCTCTCAATCTACCCGAAAGCACGTGCAGACATAATATAGGTGCAATTTAGAGAAGCATATCATCGATGTAATTTACTAATCTTACAGCTCCCATTTAACCATTTTCTAAGTGACAGGAGATCAAGCCCACACAATTGTCATGGAAAATATCAGGTAAAGCACTTTTGCTATATTTCAGTTACAAATTTAGACTTCCAAACACCTATTTTTCATCAATTTTCATGACTGTCTATCAAATAAGGGTTAAAGGGGGATGAGGGGCAGAAAAGAAATACATTCATTTTCATTTGTTCAGCCATCTATCCAACTGCTGTTCAGAAATTTTGTACTTACTCTGTACATCTACATTTCACAAAAGTTTTTGGATAAAGACACTTTTTTGTTTTTGTAGTTTTGCCTCTATACACATCCACAAATGGATTTTAAATGAGACAATCGGGATGTTATTAAAGTGCGCAATTTAGTTTTAGTTCAAAGGGTTTAACAAACTTCTCCCATCAAGTTTTTAGGAAATACATAAAGCATGGACACATTTCCAACTTATAACAACAATACATCCCTTGATAATAGAATGCAGTCATGAAACACAATATTCCAAGTGTGCTTGAGAGTACTGTCAAGGGTCAGTTGGACTTTTAATTGCAGAAGCTTGCAGTCAGTATTTGTGGTGATAGGCGCTGCATCTTAACATATCACATACAGGCATTCTGTATCAGGAGACAGATGCAAGATTTGTTGGCTGAAGAAATGAACTATACTGGCAAAAGTATTGGGCCACAATTCTTAATCTTTGAATAGAGGCGTTTTTAATACAGTTGCCACAGGTGGATAAAAATCAAGCATCTGCCTTTAGAAACATCTGTGAAAGAGCCTAAAGAGCCGACTGAAGCATGGCGCTCTAATAGGATGGCACCATTGCAACAAGTCAGTTTATGATGGTTTTTTTCCCTCCTAGATATTTGACAATCAACTCTAAGTAGTATTATTGTTAAGTTGAAGCATTTACTAATCAACTCAGCCAAATAGACCTTGTAAAATTACAGAGCGGGTTGGCCAAGTGATGAGGCGCATAGTGTAAGAAAGTTGCTAATACTCTGCGAGACCTTCAGAAAGACTGGAGAACTACTACTCAAGACACCCTTTTTAAAAAAATTACAATGAAATCTGGTTCCTGGGAAGCCAGATTTGAAGAAAACAAAAGGGATGGCTCAAGACTTTTGCAGAGTACTGTATCCCCCAGTTTCAGAAGCTCAAAAGTATCTGGACAAAGTTTTCTACTTGGATGAAAGTCCTTTAGCTGTACATTGACTTGCATTGGGTATTGAGGAGGAATGCGTTATGTTTTGCTGTTTGCACAATGTTCAAATTGCTACCCAAATTAGAAAAAGGTTAGTTGGTGACAGTTAGGTGACAGTAACTTGACATATTGGTGGAAAGAGATACAGTTCCATCTATTTTATTGGCTGCTGAAATTGCATTCTTACATTTCCAGTGATGTTTGTGGCCACAAGTCAATGAAGAAGAAAGAAGAACAGTAGTACAAAGTAAACTACTGTGTAAACCAAGTTTTATTCAATTCATCTAACAATGATTTATTTATCAGTGCGGACATTTAAAAAAATGCTAAGTTTTATTGAGATGATCATTTTGTGTTTGGTGCTCAAGCAATTCATAGTTCCATCACTCAAAGTGTCAGGAAAGCAGAATTTGATTCACCAGAAGTCCCATAATTAGAACTTGTGGCAATAGAGGCCAAACAAATAAAAAATAGTGTAGCTCTCTAGATTTATGTATAATGTTTTCTGTCACAGATCAATGCTTTGATTCAAGTGTTCTTTTTAGGGGTCACCTAAATCATCTGCCTCCATCTCACTCTATCCCCAGCATCCTCCTTTGTCACACCAACGCTTCGCATGTCGTCCTTTACTCCTTCCTTTCTGTGCGGTCTATCTCTTTTTCATCTATCACATTAAATTACCGTCAAATGAAGGCAAAGCTGTCATTTAAATCCGGTATTCATTAGAGCTGTTAAGGCATAATCCAGCGAGTCACCATTCCAATCCAAGAAGCCATGGATTACTGTGTCTAAAAATCAGACAGCTGCTATATCAGGCTACTAGACACAGAGTGTTTTGACAAAACAAAAAATAAAGAAATAAATTCCACTGCATAGTATGTCATTTTACAATGCATTTTTCTAGTCAGCTGTGGCCAGCTACAGATACAGATGTTGAGATTACCTGCCGTTTGACAAATACAGATGTGTGCGCACAGTAATTCAGACATCAAACTGACAGCTTGACGGTTGAGGTGCTCAACCAACTGTGCTGCTGTCATGGGTTCAGGCCTAGCTGCCTCTATGCAGCATATATGGCTGATGTTTAAAAAAAATGAGGGGG
>NW_005187404.1:352683-354852 GCF_000239375.1 Pundamilia nyererei
GATCACAAAGCTGTTGCAATTGAAAAGATCTGATCTGTCTCCAGACATGTCTCCCAGAATTGCAGGTTCAATTATCAGAATGTAAGCAACTGTGAAAGACACCTCAAGATGTTCCATGTCAAGGATTTAATTGCTTATATGTTACACTCAATGATCTCTCTCTTTGTGTGTGTGTGTGTGTGTGTGTGTGTGTGTGTGTGTGTGTGTGTGTGTGTGTGTGTGTGTGTGTGTGTGTGTGTCAGTTTTTGTACATTTACAAATAAGACAGTTAAATATGCAAAAGACGTGACAGGATTTAATTGTTCACTGTGATGCTCTCATCTTCAAGCTGATTTGATTCCACTTCAGCAGTGAATGTGCTTTGATGGAAATTCTGTATGACAGACATGAAAATTAATTTTGTTTCTTTAAAGGTTGGAACAGGTTAGTTTAAGTTAATGTACCAAATGTTGCTGAGTCCATTTGAAGTAAACTGTTATTGTATGAAATAATTTTCTTGAGGTGAAAAATGCAATTGAATTGACAGTTGTCCTCTCAAGCAACAAAAAAGGTATTTCTGCCTTGATGATGTCTAGAATGATACGTACTGACAGATTTTATATAATAGGTGCATTCACAGTTTAGTAGAATAGTTAAACTCAAGAAAGGTAAACAGCGAAAAGTTCTTTTTTCCTGTGCTGGGATAGTTCGTTTTAGCTCAATGTTGGTTGCCTTGTAACTACAGCTGACTTTAGCATTTATAAAAAGCATGTAAACATGGAATTAATAGTTTACCATGAATACCTGATAATCAATAAGTTTATATTAACAAACATAATATAGATTAAAAAAAAATTCACCTTTAGTCTGTAGATACTAAATAGTTGACACAGGCAAATGTCAGGTCATGCACCTCCTGTTTCTGGCCATCTCAGATATTACATCGTTATACTTTTGTGCCTACTGTATTGCTAATTTAACATTATTTATGCAATGCTACAACCTACATGTTTTGGAGAAGCTACTTTGGTCTCTCTCATATGTTCTAAGCCAGAAATCCATCAATAGAAAATGGGCTCAAACTCCTAATAAAGACATGTTGCACTGAAGCATTAATACAGTAGTTGAAGTCAAGCTAGCAGTCCTTTACACCAACACACTAAGTTTTTAATATTTATACAAACTATTTATATTTTGAATGTATTTATTGCGTATACAGTCCAAATTTGGAATAGGAAGAAGGTCATTGGTTTAAATCCAAAATCTGGCCAGGGCTTCCAATGTGGAGTTGCCATTTTCTCTTTGTGTCTGCATGGGTTCTTTCCAGGTACTCGAGCTTCATCCCACAGTGGAAAGACATACAGCTAGTGAGGTTAGATTAACTGGTCATTCTACATTTCTCACAGGTGTGAATGTGAGTGTGAACTGTTGTTTCTCTGTGTCCTGTGACACAATTACGATCTGTTCGGGGTGTACCCCACCTTTTGCCCTGTGGCAGCTGGGAGAGGCTCCAGCTGTCACGGTGGGGAATGCTGGGGTATTTATGAAACGGACCCAGCTGATATTGCAGCTGATACAAAAAACAGATAAACAAGGCGAGGCAAACAAGGGTGAAACTAAATTGAAACCTAAACTCGAAAAAACTATGACTAACTATGAAAACTAAGGCTTGGAAAACTATGGAACTGAACAGGAACATGCAACAACGTAACTATGAAATAAACCAAAAATGAACATGAACCTGAACAGTGGGAAGCAAAACCTCTGACTTGGCGTGACTTGAAATGAACACAAACAGACAACCCAACAAGAAAAAAGGAAAGAGACAGAGGACTTAAATACATAAGAGGGTAATGAGGGAAGTGGAAACACCTGGGGAGACGCAGCTGACACAAATGAACACGACGCTACAGGGAAAGCAAAACTGAATACATTAAACATAGAGACACGACTTTCAAAATAAAACAGAAAGCATGGAGAGACATAGACATGACACCTGAGCTTGACAACGTGGAGACAACACAGACATGAAACACGTGACATATTGGACAGGAAACATGACACAAACCAGGGGGCTTGAATGAAAATAATGGTTAAACTAAAACTCAATTAGACCCTAAATAAGAATAACACAAAAACTTACAATCACAAACTTAACATAAGAAACTCAAAAATACAAAATAACTCAAA
>NW_005187404.1:356550-364697 GCF_000239375.1 Pundamilia nyererei
GTTGCACCCCTAATATATATATATAATCTATTTAAAGTTTGAAAACATGCCAAAATTCTAGATCCACCAAGTAAACATAAAAGTGTCCCTGTTATGTAAGTCCGTCCCTCTCTCTTGGTCTTTTACCATTTCCTCTGCCCCCCCCCACACACACACACATTCCTACCTTGAGGGTGTGTGATGCATGCAGTCAGGCCTGATAAATGGAAGTGTCTAGGAAGAGGAATGAGTTGGTGCCTTGACCTCCCTCCTGGCATGGGCATCCTTCTCCAGACTGCCTTATCACGAGACGAATGGTCACAATGGTACACACATCACTCCCTTAAAAAAGTGCATTTCTAAAGTAGCCCCTCCAAGTATTTAAGTCGTCAACCTAAAAAAAACGTCCAAGATCATACACGAAGGACGTGCAGCTTTCAATGAAAACAACTTTTTCTTTCTTAGCACAGCTGAAAGGTACATTATTAAGTATTCCACTGAATTGCACGTGACTACAAGAGAGTTTTCAGTTACTGCAGCTGAATTGGTTTATACAAATATGATTGACCATTTATGTGCAATAAGACAGTAAAATGTTCATGATCACTGTGGCAGAAACATACTATTTCAATCAAAAACCATTCAACTTTTGAATCTTAAACCAATTACGTGTTAACAACGTCCATATCTGCAGCTTTTGAATGTTATAGCTTCTCATTAATACCAAAAAAATATGTTATATCAAAGAACATTTTATATTCATTTAAAAACCAAGAGACACCAAAATATGCAAAAACAAAAAACAAAAATGTTGTAATTTCTAGAGTGACAGCCGGCTTATGTGTTAAACAGAGGGATGGCAGTGATAGCAGTAGGGTCACTTCTCACAATAATTCATCATTCCAATAGATAAATAAAAAGATGAGTTCACTGAGATGCTGTTCTCGGTTCTGCACGTTGTTAGAGCCACATTTATATGCTCTACACGTACTAAAGTGCGGTCATCTTAAATGAATCAAAATGCCTCGCAACACATTAAAATGACTAAACTGTATGACTTGTTTGTCTTTCATGTGTGTGTACTGAATATCTATCCCCCCCTACCCTCGATTTGAGGACTCGTCCATCTTTGTCAGAATGCTCAGTATGGCACATTAAAAATGTTCCCCCTGGCTAAAACTCAAATTTGGAAAGGTTTCTGTTCTTCTCTGGCCTCATCAGTAAATTGAAGGGGGCCATATGAGACACCATTACGTAAATACTTTGTGTGTCTGTGTGTGTGCGTGTGTGTGTGTGGCTTGTATGGAAGTCTGTAGAATGCTTTACAGACAGAAATGATAAGAGAATGCATTTTGGATTATTGGAAGGAAAACAACAATTATTTTTTCTAATAGTTTTAAGAAGCCTGTCTGATACAACACAAAATTAAATGTAAGTGTCACCTGATTTTTTTTCTTTGAAGATGGGTGTCATCAGCTGGACTGGATACTTTGCCGGAGACAGAAAAAGAAAGAGCAGGGGCTGAAGGGCAGAAAAGGTCCAGTTTAATCTTAGCATCTGATTATGACTGGATAAACATGTAATTAAGGAGAGCTACAATATTATATGTTGTTAGACCTCTGGACCAGTAACTTTTGAAGGAGTCAGATCCTTCTTGCAGTATCAAATCAAATTGCATATCATCTTGCCAAACTTCAAACCATGCGCTTGCATCAGAGCTAGAGTTCTACGAGACCATTCAGCATCCTATGAGAAACTCATATCTGACCACATGAAAATGATATAGGTAGCTACAGTGACTGTGTGCAAGCATGCTGTAAAAATGATAGCTTGACAGGCTGACAGAGGCACACAAATATGAGTTGGAAACTGTATCATTTTACATGACAAATGGCAAAAAGAATTAAAAACAAAAAATAAAGACATGCAGCTGTTGATCATGACTCATACTTACACAACATGAATTGATTTGAAAAATTGAAAAGAATAGTTTTTTTCTTTTTATCTATATATTATTTGACAGGAGTATAAAGGGCAACCAAGGGGAACATTAAAAAGAGCGGAGATAAGTTTTGACATGTATTGCCGACATTAAAACAATGCTATGACTGGATTGCATCCACTGTATACACCTCCGAACATACTTTTGCAATTCACTTATCTCTCTTATCCACTCTCTTGGAAACTTTATCTTTTTCTGACAGTTTTTTTTTCTTGCGATAGCTCAAGGCATGAATTTTTAAGAGCCAAAAAGGCCTTACAGAAATATTCTGTAAAAATCCAATTTCTTTTTGTATTTAAACCAAGCAATGGAAAATGATTGTCAGTAAACAAACATGTTCGATAATTTAATAATTTAAACAAGTTCATTATAACTGTGCTAATACGAGATATAATTCTTCTGAATGCAGTTTGAGAAAAAAATAGAGGGTTTATTTCTTTTTTAATTTCCTTCGTGCAAAAATAATCTATGAACCGCAGTGCTGCTATGCTGCTGAACTAATGTAGCATTTTAAATCATTTAACATGCCTTAATTAAATCCTCCTTCCATTTCATGTTATTTGTCCAGCTGTACCATTAAACCTCAATATTTAATTTGAAATAATGAAAATTTTTCAATTTAAAAGTCAGTTTAAAAATTTAAATTAAAAAACAGTCTACTTTTCCCCTACGTTTTCCATTATCTCTTCTTCCATAGTGGATGGTTCTTGGCAGTGTTGGGATTGAAGTGTTGGTGAAGAATGTGTACGTGTGTACATGCATCCATATAAATAATAATAATACTTTAAAAAATGAGGGGACTAAAAAGAAATCAGAATAGAACAAAGTACTTTCCTGAAACCCTCCCAAATGAAAAACAATTAAGAAAAGAAAACAGTCTACTTTACAGGGTTAGAGGGTGGTTGGTAAGTGATTTTTTGTGTCTGGTGAAAGTTTGCAAGTAGCTGCAGCGAGCAACTTTTGGTCGTGAGGCAATTGCACAAATCTCCCGGTGGGTGGAAACCTTAGTCCAACTCAGACTGACAACATCCCTTCTCAAACAGATTGATAAGGTTCAAAATTAATCACCAGCTAATTTACAAATGGAGACAGGCTGCTAGCACATTACAATCAGTCAGTCTGTGCCAATGAGAGTAACTTGCCTGCGCCATCAAATGAAGCACATATAACAGTTTGTAGAGACAATTTACTACAACTTCCACTAAATATGAGACTGAAAGGCATTTCTTATTTTAAGCCCATTATGTCTTTGATAGTTGTTGCTAGGAGTGTTTATTATTTGGAATGAGAGGGGGAAATGTTAACAGAACAAGTGCGTAATTGGCTCAGCTGGACAGCTCAAAGCTGTGAGTGCAGTGCCAAAACTTTGGCTCTGTCCTCTCACTCTTTACTTTCTGTGGTATTTTATTTAAACTGAGCAGAACTAAGCTGACGTATCACAGCAAAACGTGTAATAGACACCGTGTCCATTTCAGTGTTGCCAACTCCTCAGTAAGGAAAATCACTATTGGTTGTCCTAAAAGTCGTTAGAAGTCGCTAAATGATATCATCGCCTAATTTGCATAATTGGTCATACTTGTGTAATTGTAACCTACGTTGTAGGAGAGAGAAATAACATTGTGGAAGAGACATAAAGTGTAAAAAAACACCCTAAATGCATTTAGAATATGTTTAGAACTACAAATTCCTGGCTGCCCCTGATTGGATCCGGGGCAGGCGTGGGGGTTTGGGGTTCGGGGGTGCTTCGCCTCGTGCTGGGGCTCTGGCTGGGCCTTGGGGGCTTCGGTCCTCGTCGGTGTGTCGCCGAGGTTGTGGGCGGGTGGGTGCACGGGGCCTAACTGGGGGACTCTTGAACTGGCAGGGATGTTGTTCCATCCTTGCAGGAGTCCACTCTGCAGGTGGGGGAGAGACATAGGAGAGGTGGAGAATAAACTTAACCTGGGTGTCTGTTGTTTTGTGTAGTCTGGGAGATGATTGAATGTTGGGGTGGGTACACTTTCCTCTGCGGTGGGGTCGGGTGGGTTGCCCCGGGTCCTGTGGGGCCTGGCAGTGCTGTGCTGCCGTAGGCCCCAGTCTGGATGGGCCTGGGCTCCCTTGCCTTGGTGGGTACCAGAGGACGGGGGTGCCTACTGGGGTCAGCGGGGGAGCTGGCCCTAGGATCCTCAGCCCTTCCCATGAGGGTGGCATGGATGCCCCTCCAGTGGTCCTCCTTGGGCTCTCGCACTCTGGGGCCTCTGGATGTCTGGGGCCTGGATCTCCTCCATGCCTGCTTCATGCCCTGGGGGACAGGGCTATGGCTCTCTACATCCTCTTGCAGACCATTACATGTGGAAACCATTTGAATACAAGCGCGCTGATCCACACAGGTGTGCACATGGGTGTTCACTGTTCATAGACTTAAATTACACCCTTCTTGGCTGCTACTTCAAAGCACATTGTGCCCTGTCTGTCCTGCATGCTGCACAACAACACTGAATATTTAGTATTTACTGCTGTTTACACTTAGCTAGATTAATGCAATGGTGTTGTGTTTAGTATGTTGCTTTGGGGTTTTTTTTGCTTGTTTTCTATTCTTTCTCTCTCAACAGGTGATCCAGGAGATTTTTTTTTCCCTTTCTCACTGTCCGTCTCCCCTTCTGTTTTTCTTTTCCTTCCTCTTTCTTTCTCCCTTTCCTATCCTTCACTCATGTCTGTCCCGTCTGTAACAACTGAAAATAAAATAAAATAAATAATAAAAACAAAGGTCGATCAAATGGACCAATACGGCAATGCCACGAGGATCCATTTGGCAAAATAAATCCATTGGGTATCCTTGTTGGTCTTCAGACAACAATTCTGACGGCTAAAGAACCAAATGGGACAGGCTTGGTACTGGCAAAAGTGACCCAAAACAGGCACTCTGGACGATCCGCTGCCTGTGAACACTTTGGCATGGGCGAGGTGCCCACAGCAGCACCTGCTGCTTGTTGAGCATAAGAGCTTTATGTGCTTTCACGTCAAAAAGTGGTCATAAATCTTCCTAATAACACCAGCAAAAGTCTTCAGATTTGTCGCTTTTTAAGGAAAAAGTCGCTAAGGGGGTCTGAAAACTTGCTAACTATAGCGACAAAGTCGCTAAGTTGTCAACACTGGTCCATTTCACGCTTTGCCTCTCCAAAACGTGAAATGTGCACACATGGACAAGCTGCATTACCAGCAGATTGAGATAATGGATTTAAACCTACGAAGTAGTGTGCAAAAAATGTATTAAGTACATTCCAGGGTCCCTAACTGTCGGAAACGATTAAGCTAGGTGGCATGTAAATGTGTTAATAAGGTCTGTTTAAACGATTTTGGGCAGTGTTGGGAAGGTTACTTTTAAAATGTATTCCATTACAGAATACAGAATACATGCCCCAAAATGTATTCTGTAACGTATTCCGTTACGTTACTCAATGACAGTAACGGATTCTGAATACTTTGGATTACTTAATATATTATCATGCTTTTTACAACAATGTGAATGTACTATTGCTGTGTGATTTATTACTATTACTGAAGGTCCGCGACTCCGAACTGTAGTAAAGGGACCTCTGGCTAATACGGCGGGGTCCCTGTCGGCTCGTAGCCGAAAAATAGCTTTACTTTGTTGTGTGGGTCAACTTTTCTTGCGAGAGACAGAGAGAGGCGTTGAAAGGCTGCTCCAACGGAACTTACTGTTTTCGGAGGAAAACACGAGTCTTAATAGCTTACTTACAACTGGGCTCGTCAGGCACTCTTCTTGGCTGCAGTGGTTATTATTATATTTACATGCTTCCAGCTCTCGTTTCTGCTCGATGACAACTCGTACCTTTCCACTCCCCTTTTTCTCCCTCCTCGCTCACAGACTTATAACGTGTACGGCAGTCCATTCTCCCTGCAACACGGACTACACTGCCCATGAGGTTACATTCTTTAGAGCTATGCTTGTAGCATTCTGCCTGTTAGCTTAGCACAACAACAACAACAACGAAAAAGGCGCTCTCTCACCCAGGAAACACACAGTCGCAGAAAGAGAGAGAGAGAGCGTCGCCCTGTAACCATGGCAACCGTAACGCTGCCGCCTGGAACAACAGAACGTAGCTGTCAAACAAAACCCAGACAGTCCTGACCCGTGAGAATATGAAACAGGAAAGTACCGCAGTGTAATCCATTTATTTCAACAAAGTAACTGTATTCTGAATACCACCTTTTTAAACGGTAACTGTAAAGGAATACAGTTACTCATATTTTGTATTTTAAATACGTAACGGCGGTACATGTATTCCGTTACTCCCCAACACTGATTTTGGGTGATTAATTTCTCCTAAATTTACTACATGAGTGTACACAGAAAACATACTGATACCCTTATATCACATTGCTGCCCATGAGACAACAAACCAATTTCTGGTGAGGAGAGGTCAAATTTGTTGATTGATATATCAACAGGGGCCCGAGCTGTCAAACAGAAGTGTAAAATATTTTATTCTCAAAAAAAGAAAAAAAAATCATGCTATTGAGGGTTTAAGGGCACATTAGAGAGAAAGACAAAGTGAATCCTGTCGTGAACTTCCTCAAGAGGTGCTATAAAAATAGCATTAATTTCGGAATGTTACAGCTTGTTAGGACTATTTAAATCAATATATGCAATATTCTCAGTCACACACTTTCCTCTTCAGACACTTGCAATCAAACACAACAATACAAACATTGTAACGTGCCAAGAATAAATATCCAGTTCACTTAGTTCAATTTGACCTGCTGTGGCACGTCAGTATTTAATGTCAAAAGAATCTGGAAAGAGTTAAAAGTAGCCAGTTAGTTGTGAGTATGAAATATAGAGTAATGATTAAAGGGGACTCATGGATCAGAACATCAAAATGTTAAAGAGCATAACTGCTAGCGTAATACCATCTCTTTTGCTAAAATGTTGGAGAAATCTGAGGATAGCCAAGGCATCAGAACACGCTCAAAAGATGTCACAATCTGGCTGAGAGCAGACTGTGTGGAGTGAGGAGGTGGACCCAAGAGCAGACACACGAAGAGGCAAAACAAAACTTGAGCGTGACAAAAACGAGCCATTTATTAAGGCTGGCAAAATAAATGCAAACAAAAGGCAAGTGCAAAACTAAACAATAATCTAAACTGGGTGAACTAAGATTAAAACATGAAAAAAATTTGAACATGAAAAACATGAAAATATGACGTGAACATAGCAGACGACCAGATGAGGAATGAATGAAAACACACAGACTAAATACACACAGGAAAGTGGAAACACACAGGGAAACAGCTGACACAAATGAAAATAATGATGTCACAAGGGAAGGGTAAAGCTAAATACACTGAAACACAAGACCTTTTCAAATTAAAGAGGTCAATTTCCAATTTAAAACAGGAAACATAATGAGACGCAGGCATGACAACACGAACTTGATAACATAAGACACGAAGACATGAAACACAAGAGGGGCGAGAGAGACTTAAACACAGGGGTTGAAGACACAAGGGGAATCTCATAAACACTAAACTATAACGGCAACCTAGGCAAAATAGAAATGAACTTAGACAACCTAGAGAACTTAAACATAAGCCATATACATCAAAATATATTAAAACTCAAAACGCTGGGTCAAAAGACCCAGGGTCGTGAAAAAAACACCTCCCTGGTCGGTCCAACTTCCCAGTAATTCATCTCTGAGGCCATTTTATAAATCTATTCATAGAAAGTGTTTAAAGTTTGGTTAGTTTTCTGATCATTCATTCCATCTTTTAAAAATCAAAATATACACTTTTTTGTGCATTTCAGAACCAGGATATTCAACTAAAGTTATATATACAGAAAAACATGTAAACAGAATATCCAAAGATTTTGTGACCCTCCAGGGGTTAATATTCAACTCGGAGCAATGCATGTTAGTAGAACTCCCTGATTAGTTTTGTGCCAATTAAATTATCAACTACTTTACAAATAACTACAGAATAACTACACATAGCATATTCCAAAGGTAGCAATACAGCACGTCGGCCCATTTAACAGTTATAGAAATACAGGGAGAGCAGAATTGTTAGGCAAGTTGTATTTTTGAGGAATAATTTTATTATTGAACAACAACCATGTTCTCAATGAACCCAAAAAACTCATTAATATCAAAGCTGAATGTTT
>NW_005187404.1:366388-377869 GCF_000239375.1 Pundamilia nyererei
ACACACACACACACACACACACACACACACACACACACACACAAAGTGGATGACAGATTGGCCTGGAGCCGTCATGGGAGAATGGGTTGTCATTTGAAGAGGTGAACGAGAGGACTAGAAGACAGGGATGGTGGGATAAAGAAAATTCTAACTTAAAGGTAGACAGAAATAGCTAAGAAATATAATAGTAATCAAATAGGAAACAACATAGGATTATCCTAAACAATGTCAAAAGTAGAATATTGAAATATAAATAATGTAAATAATAATTGCACACAGCTGGATAGTGAAGTGTTACCACTACTCCCCTGTGGAACTTGTTGGGGTTCAACTTCCTGGAACAAGAAGGCATAAGTGGACAAGGGATGAGAACGTCAGGCTGATGGAATGCAACCAGGCAAGTAATCCTAGCAGAAAGGGTTAAGGGGTTACAACATCTAGACTAACAGCAAAACAACTAGTAGCTCAGTGTTTCAACATCGAGAAGAAGCAACTGCTATCACAACTATAGATTGATGAGATACAATACAAATGCTATGACAAGGGGAAACCAGGATGTCAGGTCAGGGTTGAGATATCACCCCCACCCTCTGAGATCGGGTACCAAGAACCAATAACAACTGGTGCTGAGTGAGACAGTTGTTGACCTAAGAGATAGAATCATGGCTAAGCGAAATGGAAACCTGGACCCTAAATGGCTGAAAACCAAGGCAATTTGAAGTACCCTCGGAAGGTGAATGCAGCATTATGGACAATTTCCACTGCGACTTTGACCTAAAAAACAACCAGCTGATCTACACCATGCCATCAGTCATCACTGAGATACTTGGATACAAAAGGAGCAGTTCCCTGGATGGATAAGGAGAATAGAGGCCAAGATCAAGGCAACATGGAGGGAAGTTAGTTAACTTTTAGAGCTACAGAAAAGTAGCTCTTCACATTGCATGAGGCTCTGTTTAACACATTATTTTTGCTTATTGCCGTTGGTCAAAGTTGTGCTGAAATTATTAATAAAGATAAAGCATAGTTTGGGGCTATGCAAGCTCTAATACAAAAAGGGGGGGGGGGGGGGGGGAAGCAATTTCTTTGAGAGAGCAGTGTGCATGCAGTCTTATTTGCAGTGTCAATAAGAGTTTTGTTACAAAAAAATAGTAATAATGGACCATTTCAAAGTATTTATTTCAGGTCATTGTGTCATGGGTAAGGTTAAAGTGAAAGTAATAAAGAAACCAAGCTTTATTTGAATCTAACTGAGAATAATGCATGCCTTTACAGCATCTCTCACAAGCATGAAGTGTGCAGTATCATGGAATGTGCATCTCTTGAACTTGAAAGCGGTTACACATTGACAATTTTCACTGTCTTCTGTGGTAGTAAAAGTAACAATTATCAGAGATTGAATTGGTGTCATACCTCTAAGAGAGCGTTAAGTTGCTTTTCATCAGTGTGACTGATATGACATTTAGCCATGAAAGTGGATGCCAATTTTAAAGATTACAAATGGGAAACTTCAAACTGACATTAAGAGGCTCTGATGTGACACCAGCTATGGGAATTTATTTGTTTCATATCTGTTGGCTTGCTTGTGTGTATACAGCTGTTTCTCTCTTCTTCTTCTTTTTTAACATGTGCAGGTAGTGTGCACAGCATCTAATCTATTGCGTGTCTAGAGCTTAAATCTAGAATGACCTTTCATTTGTAAAAGCTGGGGCTCTTGTGGATTTTTTTTACTTCAAATGATGGGTTGCACACAAAGCCTTGAGCAACTTGAGTCCCCAGTTAACTCCATTTACCCACACAGTGAGTAAATACTCTGAGATTTTATGCAGTTTTACTCACTTCTTGTATGTGTATCAATGAGTTTCTAAGGCATCTTGGAGAGTCAAAATGACAAATCTTGTTTTTCTATGCAAATGCTGTGCAAAAACCAACAACAAATACAGAAAGACAAAATATACAAATCCACAAAGACAAAGATAAAATAAATTGCAGTGTTAGATTAAAAGGGAAAGGGAGGACATCAAAGAGAAGATAAAAGAGATGGACCTATCTGACTGAGTGTATCTAATCCCTCTGTTTTGGTTATGTAGAATCATTGCTCATAGGTCAAATAAAATATCTTCTTTTCTGACTTGTTTTGTGCTCCTGTATACACCTTTAAACATCAACCCTATTTGAACCTAAATGGAGAGGGAAAAATAGCACATAAAAGATGAAAAAGTCAACAGTTATATAATCTATGGATCATTTATAGCTTGGTAGTCATGGGTTAAAGTCAGTGGGAACAATTGGGAATAACGTTTTTGGTGCAGGTGTTAATAAGCTATAGTTGCTTACGTCAGTATATAGCTAGCACTACAGAAGAGCAGCGAGTATAAAGGGAGTAACATTGTAACATGTCATTCAGGTCATTTCAAATGCAACATTTCTAACAGATCACCAAATATTAGTCAACACACAAACTGCTTCGGTGCAATTTGTCACAAAATGTGCCTGCTAGCTAAAAGCACAGTGGCTGTTATTTCCCAGGAATAGAAAAGACTAAGAAAACTTCAAAGATGTAAGAAAGACAAACCAGAAGAGAAAAGATTATTTTTAAAACTTTAAGTATGTAAAGTTTAAATATGTTAAATGTATTCATTTTAGAGTTTTTTGAACAGGTATTGAAGATATGTGATGTAGTGCTAAAGTATATTTTTCTGTGTACAGTACTTATTTTTGTACTGGAGAAAGTGTGCATTAAAATACCAGGCAGTTTGTTTACAGTACTGTGGTAAAGTTGGACAGGTGTCGAGCAGGCTGCGGTGTTCCACAGCATTCCATCATTTCGCTAGTTTTATATTGCTTTATATTGCTATAGCTGGAAATAAGCTACGATAGCTTATACGACATCTTATTTCTTATTGAATTCAGTTGTGGAAATCCACAAAAGCAACACAGGTCAACTGATCACAGCCTGCACACAGAAAATCCACTGAAGCACACCATAGAAATTATGTGACTTATTTCTACATGATTTTGTTATACTGGTATAATGGTTTTCTATTTAGGCAAAGAGTAACATTTGTGTTCTAAATGACATAATGTATGTTCAAGCTCTACATTCATTAGAGTTAAAATTTAAGTTGAAAGAAAGATATAAATATTCCCATAATATTCCATAACTTGCCACTCAGTTGACCCAAACAACTAAAAACAAATAAGCCTAAAATCTCTCTAGGGAAGAAGTATAAAAGTGTCAGTGTTCATTTCTAGCATAAATAATCAAAAGTGTGGGCACTGGTGGTCAAACCAAAGGGTCAGCCGAGGAATTATTTGATCAAGAAGACCTATTTCTACGGCTGACAAGCCTGAAGCTGCTCAACCAGCTGAAGCCTTGATGCAGCACATAGTTGTATTGATGCGGTATCACTGCAGAGATAATGCTGGGAACAAGTGTGCAAGGAGGTGAAGGGAAGAGCAAAAGATCCAGTGACTGTAAGGTTAAAAAATGTGACATGGCTGCTGAGAAGGAAAGATTGTCTGAGTAATAATTGGAGTGAGGGGAAAAAGGAAAGGCAGAGACTGACGATGGGCAGACAAGATCAAACTGGAATACAAAACATATAGGGCAAAAGACAGCAGTGTATCTAAATAAGTGTTCCTTCCGGCCAGTAGTTTGTTGAAATCATTGTTAACTCCTTAGCCTTGGCTGTCTTTGTGTCCCATTTTATCTTCTGCCACTCATCCCCTCTTCCTCCGCTCACTTGTTTCCTTTTGCCCTCATTTTTCCCCAGCATGCCGTCCTCTCATCTTCTCTCATTTTTGAAGGTTTCAGGATGACATTGGTGCAGTTTATTCATTGGTGGCATCCTTCAGTGAACTCTATATATGACCTGACAGCCATTTGAATACACACGAGCCCATGTGATTCACATGCACATTAACATACAAGGGCAGACAGACACACACACGCGCACACAGCCAGAAGGAATGAATAAAATGAATGGCAAGTGACATACAGGGTTAGGAGAGGGGCTGTCCCACATATCAGAAGACCTTATGAACAGGCCAGAGTAACCCCTCCTTTAGCATTGTTTCTCTTAATCTAGCAGTCATCACTGATATTGAGCTTCTCAACACATGTGTGGCTCATGATTAAAAGGTAGCATCTAACTGTGTTTAGATGCATATATTAGTTTATCATGCTGTGATGGCAATCAGACTAGTAAATGGAGACACAGATTAAAATCTAGACTGAGCAATCTCGGAGGACAGTCAAAATCCTCTCTCACGGAAAAATACACACATAGTGACTTTTGTCTTTACTATTCATCAGTGGTAAATCACAGTGCTGATTTTGTTTTGCTTTATTTATATGTGCATAATACTGCAAGGACAAATCAAACTAAAATCAAAGGTCACAATTATTGTCAGTGTAGATTTGATTTTAATGATACATCATAAATAATTTCACTTGTTTCTTGATATGACACGTTTTTATGCAATAGACAGGCTTCCTCTGGGAATCGGTGCTTGATTATGGGACAAACAGAAGACACAAGGGGTAAACTTGAGTTCAATTGACAGTAATCCACCTTCAAGGAAAGGCAGTGTTCATCAATCATTTGCAGACATTTGTAGCAAAAATATAAAGCTAATTAGGAAAAAGCATTTTGATTGGCAAAATGATTGATCTGACTTTACTGTTAATTTTTTGAAACACATAATAATAGAAGGAAGCAGAGAAGGCGATGCATTAAGAGACAGGAGACAGGCTTTGTAGCAAAAGGGAAATTAGTCAAGCCTGTATCTTAATGCTAAATCATTTATTGATTTTTTTTTTCCAGGCTTACGTTAGGCCGTCTGGTTCCTGTCTAGTGCCTGTACTTGCATCTTTTCATCTCTTTCACTAGCAGCATGGTAATAATTTTGGTTGGCTTGTAAGAGTGCTTCATTACAATCATGCAGCAGTACTTAAGAACCGTAATTTGGACAAGCAGCCTTTGCATGACCTGAAATACTGAGGGAACAATTGCAACCCTGTAGAGAATAAAGTGGTTTCAACTCATTCGTATCATATGGTTTGATGCCTGCAATACTTTCAATTATTTTGTCTGCTGAAAATGCAAAGATTATCAAATGGATAAAGTGTGCTGTGTGCTGTTCAGTTCCATCAATCAGTTATTGATATGAAAATGTCTGACAGCCTTTTGACAGTGACTCATAAACATGAATGCATTGTGGCATTGTGACTCTATTCCCTTGTGTGCTGTATTAATAACACACACACCGCACACACAAACACGAGCTGGCATTCTGACTCCGTCCCTGGGCACAGCACATAAATCTTTCCTAATAACAGTGGTGGCATTTCAGCAACAATAGGGATTACACACAACCTCTATCGAATGCCGCACCAGCCAGAACACACACGGACCCTCCCATCACACATATACACATGCTCTCACTTTCTCTCTCACACACTTTAGAGACACAATAAGGTGCGAGTTCTTTAAGTTCCTCAAGAGAAAAAGAGAAGAGAAAAAAAGCTAAAAGGAAAACAGAGCAAGTGAGGCAAGGGAAAGAAAAAACACTTGCCCTGAATTTTTCTTGTTTCCACTTGTAAGAGTGTTTTGAAATGGTGCAGCTTCATATTAGAAAGAGATGACATGATCACAAGGATTTACATAAATCATAGCAAAAATATTCAGAGGATTTAAACCACTTTATTTAAAGGTTAAAGAATATATTGAGCAAATCCTTGTTGTTGCTTAAAATACTTCATGGTACATAAAAGAGACAGTCTGGCCCTAAACTATGAATGATGGCACCAGGATAAAAGGGATGCTTTTGCAGTTGTTGTTGTTGTTGTTGCTAGGGTTTTTTTAGACACTCTATCTATGCTCAATAATCTCTACAAAGTTCCAGACTTGTTTAAAACCTCCAGAATTGCATCACTACTTATTAAATGTATTGCCATGCCATGTTGGATCGAAGTTATAAGAACTTCCAACATGTTCCAAAGAGTAATGGGATTATTTCTCCTAAAATGCCTCAGCACAAATGCATAATTGACAAGGGGCCCTTCTCCAGAAAAAAAAAAATAGATGAATAAAAGCGGTTGAAGTTTTAGGCTGTATTGCACGTTTTCTGCTACAAAGTTGAAATTAGAGTTCCAACAAGAAACTCTAACCACACACAAAGGCATGTTTGTTGGCTTCTAACTGTTCCTTAAGGTCCTCAGACAGCTGGGTGCTCTTGATTTAACAGCCCATGGGAAACTTTTACTCACAAACAGTTGTGTTTGTGGGTAACAGCACTCCAGTGAACACACAGGAGCAGACGGAAGTTCATCTTGAATATGAGCTGCCGGTAATTCAGCTGAAGTAGTACTTTAACCCTAGAACACTATCGCTATAAATAGTAACACGATCACTAATGCCGGGTGATTTTTACCCGATATAATATAACCAATCAAAGGTAATCAAATATATCAAAATATGACAACACATGACAAATTAGAGTGGTCTTCTTTTACTTTCAACTGTGCCATGTCTAACAAAATGAAAAATAAAACTCCTAAAACAAAATAATGACTCTGGAAAGCTGGTCTTTGGTCCACCCATTCCTGGGACATTTGAGACTTCCCTGGTGATGGCACAGGCTCCTCGACACGCAAACAGCTGCAGGAGAGTGAAATCATATAAATGTATTTTCTCGGGTGTAAATCACCCAGCGATAGTGTTCTAGGGTTAACATCAGATGATGTCCATAGATTGAGCAACAAGCCAGTTTCAGTTCAGTTTAGAAAAGGCCATCTCTGCGTATAATGAAAAAATGTAAACTACTTTTCTGTAACACGCCATCTATCGCCCCTCAAATCTGAACACTCTACAAGTCCCTCACATGACTAAAGGAAACAGAAAACACTGAACGCCCTGTGGTCATTTGTAAATATTATAAATGCTAAGAAATGACAGCACAAACATATAGATTCAATCGCTTTGTTTTGATTTGTGCTTTGGTTGGCTGTTTGCTGTTCTGTGAAAGAAGCACACAGTGGTTTGGCATGTTTATGGGTTTAACCTTTTTCAGGTTCAATTTCTGCATAATTAGAATTTTTAAATGTTAACTTTTAGTTTCAGCTTTTTTGCCATCTTGATAAGTCCAGTGTGCTGCAGTGTCTCTAAAACAGATTTAAAAATTCGAGCCAGCACTATGTGTTTGATTAAGAAGGGCTTGAAGCATGCATTAAAATTAAGGTAAGATTTAAAAGAGAGAAAAGTTTTCAATTGAGAATAATAAATATAAATTTAAATAAGCATATGTAATCTGCTTATAGTTTTTTGAAGGGTTTTTAGGACAGGTTGTACCATGGGAGGGCTTAAGGACTATTCTGTGGCTGACTTTAAGGAGCTCATCCCACCTCTGGTCAACACGTTTTATTTTGTCTCTTGCATTTTTGCTGTCAATTAACTTCTGGCTGAATAAACACCTGCTTGGTCTACAGTATCATCCATCTCTCTCCTCAGCCTCCTGCTTTAATCCAGTTCCTACTGGTCATTCTAACACCTTGTTCTGCTTTGACAACCCACACTAAAACTAATGAAGAATGGTGAATGAGGTTTCTGAAGCGTCACAGTGAACAATGAAAACTTGTCAGGTAATTTGTGAGACTAGTCACACGATTCATCACTGTCAGCCTATCTCAATCTCCATCTGGTGTGGCTAGGATATAAATACAAACCACTCAGCTGAAGCAGGAATAGTAACTTCCCTTTTATCCAGTGTATTGATTTCTATGTTGCAGTGCAAACTGCTGATGGCACATTTTAGATTAGATAATTAAAACACAAAGCATGCTGTGGTGCTATTTAAAAAAAAAAGCTCAAACCACTGACATTAATTAATGGTTTTGAATCTGACTCGGCATTATTTCAAGCACTTTAAGAATTCAGCGTTATATCAAATATCACGGGAAGTCACAGAGCCTGCACATAACTAAGTATGTGTGTCTGCACTGTCGGCAATTCTAATATCTTGACAGGAAAGAACCGTTGCTTCTTTCCTGGTTAAGAACTTTGGCCAGAAGTGAGATCAAACAGCAATTAAAGTGTAATGTGTTTATTAGCTTTTTATCTACTGTCCCTATTTGCAGTAACACTAATGATTTGTCTTTCAGACAGCAATTTAGATAACTGCATACTATGCTCTGGTGGATAGTTGGCACAGTAAAGTAATAATTATAGCGTCTACTAATTTCAGTGTCACTGCATTAAATTTATAGAAAACAAACAGGTGTCTAAATCAAAAACCACACATCCCACAGCCAAGCCAGATCGTTTTTTCAACAACTGTTCCTAATTTTTCCATCGCTGTGGGATGATTAGACGCTTCAACAATCAAACCTGTGAGAATGAGAGTTGCTGTGAAATGTATGAGCACTGATAAGAGATGTTGGTTATGCATAAAAGTGCCGCTGCTTTCCAGAAAAATTAAAGCAAATCCAGACTGTCTCTAAATTGTTATATTTTATTGATAAAGGCAGGAAGCACTTAGAAATGCTTTGATATGTAGCAACTGGTGGCCTGACAATGCCAGATTTTCAGACTGGTTCTTGTGTAACTCTCACAAGACAACTGTGCAATCCGACTTATCAACGTTTCAGTCTGTGTGCAGATCGGACAAGCAACACTGGGTGTCGGGGTGCACAAGTCAGTGAACTCCTAGTGTCACTCCCAAGCCTGGCTGTATTAACAGAATTGTGTAAGGAAGTGAATCTGGAGTAAGATCTTTACCAAATAGAAAATGTGGATTATCAGGAATAGGAAAGTTACTCTCAGGTCCTTTCTATTCACCACAGCTGGTAGCTTCACAAGAATTTTACACAAAATTCCCTTACTGACACAAACCCAAAAGAATGTGTCTCTCTTCCAGCAACATATTACTTGATATACAAAACTGAAAACTACTTTACTATAGAGCCAACAAATGGATCTCCAGATCAGTAGATGCCCAGGTTAACAACAACCACCTCCAGTGTTGTTGGCCTACAGAGCACTGTGCTACATTTGGCCAAAGACAAAGGAAGCTCAGAAGAGCAAGGTATGTTCTGAGGCAACAAGAGAGAGGAAAGGGTAGGAGTGTGGAGGTGAGAGTAGGAGCTTTAAATGTAGGGATTACTATGGTAAGCGGATTGAGTTCAGTAATACAGTATGATTGAGAACAATAGGTAGCTATATTGGGCCTCATTTACAAATATGTTCATGCAAATGTTCTTTTCCTGCACAAAAATGTGTTTTGGACTCATTATCAATCCAAGGGCACATACTCATTGACTAAATATGGATACTATGTACAGACAGCTGATCTGTTTATACAGTGGCTTGCAAAAGTATTTGGCCCCCTTGAACTTTCCCACATTTTGTCACATTACAGCCACAAACATGAATCAGTTTTATTGGATTTCCACGTAAAAGACCAATACAAAGTGGTGTACACGTGAGAAGTGGAACGAAAATCACACATGATTCCAAACATTTTTTACAAATAAATAACTGAAAAGTGGGGTGTGCGTAATTATTCAGCCCCCTGAGTCAATACTTTGTAGAACCACCTTTTGCTGCAATTACATCTGCCAGTCTTTTAGGGTATGTCTCTACCAGCTTTGCAGTCTCAAGTCTTTTGCAGACTCCAAGAGGTTTTCTTCCAAGATTGCCCTGTATTTGGCTCCATCCATCTTCCCATAAACTCTGACCAGCTTCCCTGTCCCTGCTGAAGAGAAGCATGATGCAGCCCCCACCATATTTGACAGTGGGTATGGTGTGTTCACAGTGATGGGCAGTGTTAGTTTTCTGCCACACATAGCGTTTTGCATTTTTGCGTTCGGCCTGTGAGTTTAGGAGGACGGCCTTGTCTTGGTAGGTTTACAGTTGTTCCATACTCCTTCCATTTCTGAATGATCACTTGAATAGTGCTCTGTGGGATGTTCAAGGCTTGGGAAATCTTTTTGTAGCCTAAGCCTGCTTTAAATTTCTCAATAACTTTATCCCTGACCTGTCTGATGTGTCCTTTGGACTTCATGGTGTTGTTGCTCATGGTGTTCCCAATATTCTCTTAGACAACCTCTGAGGCCGTCACAGAGCTGCTGTATTTGTACTGACATTAGATTACACACAGATGCACTCTATTTAGTCATTAGCACTCATCAGGCAATGTCTATGGGCAACTGACTGTACTCAGACCAAAGGGGGCTGAATAATTACGCACACCCCACCCCACCCACGCAGTTATTTATTTGTAAAAAATGTTTGGAATCATGTATGATTTTTGTTCCACTTCTCACGTGTACACCACTTTGTATTGGTCTTTCATGTGGAATTCCAATAAAATTGATTCATGTTTGTGGCTGTAATGTGACAAAATGTGGGAAAGTTCAAGGGGGCCAAATACTTTTGCAAGCCACTGGATATACTGTTAGAAAATGTGTGCAGGAGACTAGGTGAAAGGGAAGCAAGGTCAGGAGCATTGGAGGTGGATTCAAACTGTTCTACTGTGATGTAGACAGCAAGAGAAATCAAGTAGGAATCTTGTAGGAAGACTATGTGAATGGTGTTCAAGAGGTGAAGAAGTGTCAGACAGGATCATGAGTTTGAAGTTGGAAACTGAAGGTGTGATGTTGAGTATTGTCAGCATGTATCCTACACCCTCTATCCTACGCTGGATGTCAAAAGAAAAGCAGGAGCAAGTTGGATGAAGTGGTAAAGAGTGCCGCCAGGGGAGAGAGCGTGGTGTTTAGAGCAGACTTCCATGCACATGTTGGGTAGTTATGGTGTTAGGGAGATAAAAGCAGAAGGACAAATGGTAGTAAATTTTTGCAAAAAAGATGGAAACGGCTGCAGTGAGTACATACTCCAAGAAGAGGGAAGAACATCGGGGTGATGTATAAGTGAGAGATAACAGAAATAGTGAAGGTGGATGAGTTTAAATATCTAAGGTCAACCATCTAAAACAATCGACCGTGCACAAGAGAAGGTTGGTGTTGGTGAAGAAGAGTGACAGAGGTGATTTCTGACAGAAGGTTAGCAATGAATCAAAACAAAGATTTGCAAGATGAAACTGAGACTTGCTATGATGTATGGTCTGTAGATGGTGGCAGTGACAAAAAGACAGTTGGCAGAGCTGAAGTTGAAGATGTTAAGATGTTCACTGGGAGTGACCAGGATGGAGAAGATTAGAATATTAAAGGGACAGCTCAGGTTGAACTGTTTGGAGATAAAGTTAGACAGGTAAGCCTGAGATGGTTTGGACATGTGCAGAAGAGGGACAGTGGATACATTGGACTAAGGATGTTGAACATGGAGCTCCCAGGCAGGAGAAGAAGATAGAAAAAGGTATATAACTAAACAACACCCAGCACGCCCCTGCGGGCGGTTTATCCTTCAAGCTCGGGTCCTCTACCAGAGGCCTGGGAGCTTGAGGGTCCTGCGCAGTATCTTA
>NW_005187404.1:390398-395181 GCF_000239375.1 Pundamilia nyererei
TTTAAAACTGTATTACTTTTTACATTTTTATCCTTTTTGTAGGCTGAGCTCTGTCAAGGAAAAGTCAAGGAAAGCAGCCAATGAAAAATCATATCAGTGGAAATGGTCTTCAGCCAATGTCTGTGTCTAACATATTGTCAATCTAACTGAAACACACAGGCGCGTGGACAGACACTCAAGGAGAGAAAAAAGAGGCACACACGTACATGCTTTGCAGCGCTGTGCACACCGTGATGAGACTAATGACCATTTTGACAGACAACACAGCATAGTGATAAGGGGGCAGATTTCCATTTCTGTGGCTGTGTGTAATAACGTAATTTCAACTTTACAACTAATTACTAATAAAATTCTGTGGATCACAAATAATATATGATATATTTTTATATTCTATATTTGACGATAAAAATGGGTCAGTGCTTTTTTAATGTTCTTTCCTGCCTTCAAGCTCAAAACATTTCTCTACCTCTTCCCTCCCTTTTCTTTCTCCTTCCTCTTTCATCTTTTACTTCCTCTTTCTCACTCATGTTTACACCTCCTGCCTGTAGTAAATCTTTATCCTGGCTGCGAGGCTCTTTAGAGAAGCAGATAGTCAGTGACACTCGCAGTCAGGTGGTCGGCCTGACACAGGCTGCTATTGTAAAGGAAACTAGAAAACAGTGGCATGCACACACTGCCACAAAATTTCCTTCTGATAACTGACTGCATGCACTTGTTGTCAACCTGTTGGCACAAAAGGAAAAGAAGAAAACATTATCAAAGTCTTTAGGATTCACGCTGTGGGCATCAAGAATTTCATGGGAAATCTATCTAATGGTTGTTGAGACATTTCACTGGAAAACAAAATCAAACTCGGGATGCCACAAGAGGAAGAGATTGTAATTAGGTCATCAAAAGTCATTGGAATTCATCCTCTAGGTAAAGACTGTCCTCCCCAACAAAACAACCCCTTTGGTTGTTTGTGGAAGCTGCAGTTACGGTGTATAATTATGTTTTAAAGCGTCCTCTTGAGGTCGGGTGAATAAATGCATGTAAAATGTGCACAGGTGTTGTTATTTCCACGGGGAAGACGTTGGCACCCAGAAAACCGTGAACATTTAGGTTTAGACTGTGGTTTAGTTTGGATGTGCTCTTTTCCTAACCAAAGTCAAGTGGTTTTGTACCAAACAGCGAGTGAAACTCAATCTCATAAAATAGTCCCAAATAAGGATCAAACTGCAGTCTTCTTTTTTTTAATTAGTCCTTTATTTATCCAGGTAAAAAATCTCATTGAGATTAAAAATCTCATTTCCAAGAGAGACCTGGCATCATGGCAACAAAAGTCACATACCACATAGGTATATAACATTTAAAACAAATACAATATCCCATACCAACATGTGTAAAATATACAATAACAGATCAAATTAAGAGTACATTAAAAACAATCACATTAAGTAAAAGAGAAGGTCGAGACGTGTGGCCTCAATTTCTGGTCGAAATTGGGGTATGTTAGTCAGTTCCAATCTGTCCGAAGGCCTTGTGTTCTCTGGGTTGTCTTTCTACCTAGCTACTCTAAATTTGATATGACAGATGCAGGGTCACTGCCTTCATTTATAATATAGGCAATGAAAAAGAGAACAAAAATCATGCCCCAATTACTGTCACTTCATGGGTGAGCTAGCTGTGTGCTAACCCTAGGCAGGCCTTAGGTAGCCCTAAATGCAATGATGATTCACTGACTTTGAGCCTATATGGGGACAGGAAGAAGCCTGTTTGTGTGTGTTTTCCTTATTCAGTGAGTAGGCTGATGCCATGCCAGAGGGACAAAACATTACCAGTGGGAATGTAGAAGGACACATTCAGAAAGAAGCAGTATACTGAGCAGAGATCAACTGCTTTGCACATGATGGTGTCCATGCTATATCATTTAGCTGTGTAAAGCTGCATTACTTGTGTCTTATTGTGGATTTGTCTCTATTTACCTTGGTAACTAAAACTATTAGACTATCTTCTTGGTCTTGAGCTGTACACACACCTTGTCATAATCGCAAACACACAGACAGATACAAAGGTATGTTGAAAAATGTACAGATGCCAGGTCTGTGAAATAGAAAAAATCAGCAGGAGAGATAAATGAAACTCAGATACATTCTAAATAGGATTCTTAAGGTTATCAGCTTGCTGGGTAACTCATCTGCAAAATGTTGTAAGCCCTTGAATTCTAATGCCCATCACTCTACCACAGAAATCCAGCATTTTAATCCCCAGATCGGCTAAGTCCAGCCATCTGGAACAAATAGAATGTGATGGCTGACAAGAGGATGGGGAAAATGCCGAAAATCCATAGGAATTCTATATGCTTGGAGTGAAACCTGATAGCAACTGCCGATTAGCACTGCGCACGTAAAACACAGCAGATGCTGTGACAACATGAGTGGCCCTTGGATTAAAGTAAATTTACAGCATAAGGAGTTACTCTTATTTTAGCTGGCAAACTTAGAGTAAAAAGATAGAGGGTATTGAGGGAGCTGGTGAAGTCCCATATGCATAATTCGCCTGCTTTAACCTCACCTGTTCTCTGAGGCTGAAATTTATCTAGCAGCTCCTGTGAGGAGGGGGGGGGGGATAATATTAGGAACGCTTGAGCTGAGGGTTTTATCTTAAGGTCAGGTTTTACATATCATATCCACACACACAGAAATTCCGCAAACACAGTTGTTGAGAGTTAAACACATAAATAGCGTACGTGTAAAAGTTGAGGGGGAAATTTTAAAGGGGTATTCATGTTCACACGCATATATGTGTTTGTATGGATGAGGCTTTGGAGCTAATCACGCACGCATACTCACATACACAGCACCTATCTGCCACCCACAGTAACTGACCTGGGTTAAATATGTAATGACTGCTTGCCCCACACTCAGGATTAATGGGCTGTGGAAAGTAGATAAAGGCACATCATTACCTCACACACACAGAGACACACACACACATCCTCAAGAAACTTCATTTAAAGTTGGAATGTTGTGATTTATCTTTGAGCTACACTACAGTGTCCATTAAGATATTTTACATCTCTGAGGGGATATTTTGTTTTTAGCAGATTATTGTACTGTGCTTTTGGTGGTTTGCCAGCAAAGTAAACAGTGTGTAAAAGATCGGAAAATCCAATAATGCGGTATAATACAAAAATAATTACAGAAAAACTGAAAGGTTATTCCAACTGTGGTCCCAGGGGAAAAGATAACAGCATACTTTAAAATCAATTAATTTCTGTCAGCAATACTAAAAAAATGAAAATTCTTCCTTTCTACACAATGAGCTGATGTAAAACCTAGATGAAAATCGGATGCATTTATTTTTTATTTATTGATATTACACAGCATGTTATCTGACAGTTTTCAAAAGAAATCTTGCCATGTAGATTCAATTATAAAAATGATATTCAAAATGCCACCCTCATTTCATACCATCTGCCCAATTCACTGTCTTAACTTCAGTTCACGGCTTTCACCACTTGTCAACAGCAATTCCTCCATTATTGTGCAGTAAATGTGATTTTTACAACTACAACAAAAAGCTTGCTCTAGAGGGGGATAATGTTTAAAATATTATTATTATCATTATTATTAGTATTATTATTACTACTACAAATTGATAAGAAAAAAACTACTAATTAATAAAAAGAAGGTATGATGTAAAATATCTAACAGAGATTGGTATTGACCTCTCATGAATAGTCTATTCTAAATAAAGGCCTTGCCACAGCACAATGATTATATAAAAATGCTAAAAAATGTTCAAATCAACTTACAGTTACTTTATGTGTACATTTTTACCTGGGTCTTTAGATGCTGTTAATAATAATCAATGATAAGCCTACATCCATGCCCTGTTTAGTATCTTTCATCATTTGCCGGCTCACATCAGAGTTTGTAAAATGCATTTTATTCCTGAGTATGATAGTTCTATGGTTCCTGCCAGAAGGAAAAATGCACAGTTAACTACTCCTCTTATCTTAAATCTTTGATCTTCAGCCCACATTCATCACATTTCCATGCACACATGCACAAACACACACACACAGTCAGTAGGCTATGCACACACAGGTTTATTCTGTGCTGATTCATTTGTCCCTGTAGACGTGGTGTGTGCATAATCTCTTTTAATAATACATAACAGAAAGAAAGCTACTTCCTCCATTATTAACATTTGGGTGCTAGGGGATACCCATGGTTTATTGTACATCATAAGCTGATATGCGGCATGGTCTCCCATACGCACACAACTGCAGACTCTTGTGGAAATTCATTCTCAGATATGCGCATTGATATGCATATATATTCACAAACACTGATATGATTGCTGATATGAACAAAGAACACTGTCGTGACCGGGAGGTATTTGATTGCAGATGAGCATGTGTAATTAATTCAGGAGATGATGATGATGATGGCTGTCTCCTTGTACAACATCTTCTGATCATAAAGAGCGTGAGAAAAAGTGAGCGGAGGTGACAGTCCAAGACATTTTACAGGAGGACCTCGGAATATGGCCTTTCAACTGATTATACATCCCTGTGCTTTTTAAGCAGCCCATATTTATTTGATTAATTAACACAATTAGAGATGCATTATACAATGGATAATCTATATTGACTCTTAAATGTTTCTGTAGAATAAATCAGCCATAGCCTAAGCATATACTATTCACAACAGATTTTTCTATGCGGAATAAAGAAAAAGGAGGAAAGAGCAAAAGTTCTGCAAATGCTTTTCTGCATGATGAGCCAAAAAGTGAA
>NW_005187404.1:395287-396819 GCF_000239375.1 Pundamilia nyererei
TTTCAGAGCATATAATCTGGTTTTTGAGTGGTGGGTGGAGGAATTTTGCTTCCTCTTTTGCAAATGAAACATAAGAATTACATTCCAATATAATGCAATAATGTTATGACATGCATTTTGTTGTATCTAACATTTTTATGAATTCACTGGATGCTATTATAGAAAAAATATCTAGAGAGAAGAAAATTGTAACAAATATTGATAATTTATTGGTTTTCTACACCAGCAGAAAGACTCCTTTATATGCCAGTAGTGTGCTATTCTTTAACTTTCAAAAAAGAACAACATATAAATTGTTAAATTTCTGAAGGTGATGATGGCCCTTACATAATTGTGAGATACATTTTTTTAAACATAAATGAACTCAAATGTAGCAAATTTAAGCCATAGTCAATGGTTTGAGTTAAACCTACACAGAGGGAAAGTAAACATCATCGCCAACTTCCTGCTACAACAAGGCGCTTGGGAAATCTGCATGGTAGCACTGACAATGTGTTATTATTACTATTTTATTTATTATTACTGTTTGTGTATAACATGCAACTTATCTGCTGGTGTTTATCACAGCTCATTACCACAACAACGAAAAAGTCAAATCCTCTTATGCCAATGAGCTGCGTTTAGATTTACCCAAGTGCTCTTGAGAGAAGAACCTCATTCAAAGGCATGTGCGCATCAAAAAAAAAATACACATACTGATAGGTTACACTGAGTGTTTAGATTCATCCCAATACTCTAGGGAGATTCTTACTCATTATGCTGTGGATATGTTGGCTGGTGAGTTGCTTAAACTGAGGCCAGTGCTGTGAAGCCACCAGAGAATTTATTCTTGGCTCCTTCATTACTTCTTATTTACCCAACTCAGGCAGGGACTGACTAAATCTGATAGCAGTCTGGCGACCTAGTCATTTTGGAGCTGCAAAATCAAACACATCAACATGTTTTATGCATAAACACATAAACAGAGCCACACAGGCAGCAGCCAGCACCCACACCCACACAATCTCATACACAGTCATCTGAATGATGAAAACACAGACTCAGGAGAGTAAAGGTGGACGAGATGAGATGAGTCTGTGCTGTCATCGCCCATGAGCCTGTCTTATGGCTAGACACGCACAGATATTGAAAAGTACACACATACACGCAGTTTTGGCTCAGATAAGCAAGAAGATGGCACCTCTCATTGAATTGATATCAATATTTGGCCAGAGAGATATTTACACTCCCCTTTAATCAGGGGGAACAGATGGCCCCAAGGTCTGTGAACTGTGTCCATCCCTTTAACCAAGCACCAAGTCCTGGCTGTGTTTACATGCAGTGAAAGAAGAGAAGGCAACAGACCGGGAAAGGGGAGATGAGTAAAGGCGAGAAAAACAATAGTGGTACCCCATTGTTTCAAGATAGACACGCTAACAATCTTAACAAGCTAATTAAGGGAACTAAGTGTAGATATGTTTCACTCAAAAATTTAATGCAAAATAACAGGCAAACTCATTAAAGTTCATCACAGTTTACAAGTGACATTTTTA
>NW_005187404.1:397041-440833 GCF_000239375.1 Pundamilia nyererei
ATTTCTATCTCTGCGCCCCGCTATTTCTTAAACGTCAGACATTGCAGACTATTTGAATATAAAAGAAACGATAATACAAAAATGAAATAATCAGATACAAAATGGCTCAGCAATCGTTCCAGTGTTCTCAGAAGAGAGAAATATCTTTTATCATTTCAAGAAAAAACAGTTAAAACCATCATGACCAGTTTTTCTGAATCAGTTTATCAGCACATAGATTTGCATATAAAATTTCTTGGTAAAACATGAAAGGTAGGAACATTACTTATCACAGACATTTGGCTTACACCTACACTTCCATGGTGGAAGCTTAAGCAAAATCCTGAGTTCATCATTACTATATTTGCCACCTGAAACTTTCTCATTTTTGACATACTGTAAGTGCACCACAGTATATAACAAGCTCTAAAAAAAAGAAGATATTTTAATGTCATTAGTACACAAGTAGAATTTATGGACGGAGATCATTCCTGATGATGAGACCCAAATGCCTAACTTTGGTCACCATATTTAAAACGTTTTGTCCCAAACTGAATGAGGTAAGAGGCTGAAGATGTGGGCCAGATCGCTCTCTCGGGCTGACTCTGCTGGGTACAATGACGTTCTGTCAATGTTTGCTGTGCGGCAGGCAGGATGCAGGACCCAAACGCACGACTCATACACGGGAAATTTGATTGCAAGCAGCAGCTTTATTGCTCGAAATCACTACTACAAATACAAAATAAATCTTAAAACTAGAAACAAGAAAACCCAAACTAAAACACACCAGAAAATAAACCAGGAAAAGAGACCTAGGAATTATGGAGGGAAGAAACACGACATAGTGAGGGTACGACGCGACAGTGACACTGAGACATGACTGACTCGGGAACAGAGAGAGCATAGAGACAAGGGTGACTAGACATGAGTCGAGGGACCAGGACGGGCACCGAGAAAACATGGGAGCAGAGGCTAAACACAGGCTAAGAAAAATACAAAGAAAAGAAGAACTAAGATCACTAAGCACAAACGAAAGATAAGCAAAACCAGGACTATAAATCATCAAAGAATATTAAACCAAGATTTAAAACACAAATACTGGGTTGCAGACCCAGTACCAAGACACACCTGACTAATACTGTGATGGTCTCCCTTTTGCTGCCAAAACAGTCGTTACCCAGAAAGTTCGACACACCTGAAGGCATCCTCGGCACCAAGAAGTTGGCAACAACCCCCCTTAAGTCATCTAAGTTTCGAGTTGAGGTCACCATGGATCTGACTCGTTTGTTACATGCGGACTGCAGGACACAAGGTTTCCCAACATCATATTGCCTAAACTACAACACTGACTCCACTGGCATGGGTTCTATAGTGTGTCCAGGTGCCAGGTGTTCCCCAGGTAAGTGACACACACACCTGGCCATCATGTGATGTAAAAAAAAAAAAAGGGATTCGTCAGACCAGGTCATTGTCTCCATTGCTCCTATGTCCAGTTCTGATGCGTCCATTGTTGGTGCTTTCAGTGGTGGACAAGGGTCAACATGGGCCCCCTCTGTATGATTTGTGGCTGTGCAACAAACTGCTACATCTGAGGGTGTTTCTATCAGAACCAGCATTAGCTTTGTTGACTAAGTGAGAAACTAATCTACTGGATGGGTTCAAACCAGCCAGTCGTCTAGCTCTCACAATCTGGCTCTTGTAGGACTTGCACAAATTCTCACGCTTGCCCATATTTTCTACTTCTAACACATCAACTTTGAGGACAAAATGTTTACTTGCTCCTGACTAAATCCCACTAACAGGTACCAGAGATGGTCATAATGTTATGCTTGATCGTTGTAGTCTAAGTCTTGTCTCCTGTTCTTGGAAACCTCTTTCAGAGCACTGATGCACAAATCATTGTTGTGCTTACTTTTAAAATCTAATTGCCGTGGTTGTTATATATTATCAAAGCCAAACCCAAATAATTTGTTCTAATATTATTGACAGTATGTAAGCCAAAGCAACTGGCCTGTAAAAACACTTAGTTTTCAATGCTGAATATTTTACCAGTTTTGCCTTTGACTGGAGGCACCAACAGAGCATTTAACAGAGTTCAATAGGATGCCATCTTTAATAATCCAGGAAAGCACAATGCAAGTGATACTGAGATTCTTCTCCAGGCAAATGGCAGACGTTTAACTGTTATTCCATAATGGCCACGTGTTTGGTTACTACCAAGTTCTCAGCAGTGCAGCTCACTTCCTCCAGCCTAATAACAACACAGATATTGTTTGAAACCTGAACAACATTGAACTTATCGCTTAACACAGTTGAAAAGACCCCTGTAATGCTTTCTTCACCTTTAAACAATATTTTCAGCCTCAGTGACCCCATCAATACTGGATGGCAAAGGCATTGTTACGATTTGCTTCTTTCCAAAATTCATTAAAAAATGTCTGCAGCAGCTATTTGGCCATGGACTTAGCCCTCATGGTCTACCCATTTCTTTTAATAAACCACACAGATTATTTAAATCTTGCATTTGCACATTTCTCTTGTTCTAATTCTGGTTCATGTCTAGCTTTACTGGATAAAACCCAGTTTTTAGAGGTTTTTTGGCTTGTATATAGAGTTCAAAAGCATATTTATTCCACTCTGGATTGGGATTAACTGTTTTACGGAAGACTGCTTCATTGGCATTATTTAAACATTTTAAAATATAGATCATTATTATGGCTGGTTCTTACCATTAAAGTTTTCACACATAATATCTAATATCTATCTAATATCTAATGGTATATTGCTATTACTTAAGCTCTTATCAATCAGTAAATTGTAAAGCCAAAGATCATTTTCTTGTAGAGTTTGTTCTGAACACTTCCTGTTCATTACATGAAATGTAAATGTATTCACGCATCAAGGATTTAATCTCTGGATGCCTTCATACTCTCTGTCTTTTTCTCTTTGCATGTACATATGTGCATGTGTGTGCCATCTGCCCTAAGGAGTTACACTCAAAGAAGGAATTTCATGTTTCCATCCTTTCTCAAAGCACCCGCTCACACTTGGTTGACAGTTGCTTTGAGGTATTTGCCGCTTCACACAAGCTCACAAGCCAGACCAGACCGATTTCCAGACCTCACACACATGAACACACGAATACACAAATGCACACAAATAGATGCCAACACACACTAATCCTAGCTGGGATGTTGAAATTGCAGTAATACAATTCTATAGAATTGCTCAAGATGGCAAAATTGCATAAATGCAACTTGGGAGAAAACCTTTTCACCGTTCCGGGGATTAAATCTTCCCTCTAAGCCCAGATCAAATATCTGATTGTTCAGCCTGCTGCTACTTCAAGGTGAAGCCCAATACACATACACACATAAATGCATACACACATTTTGATGATATAGATTAATCCATTAGATTTTTTTTGGCCTCATATTCCATATTCTCAACTTCCATTGCAATATATTTCTCTCACTGCAACAAGAAAGCTTTAATTGCACCTACAATTAAACGTAAGCCAATATCTCTGAACAAAATCCTCTTTAGTTGGTATAATACAGGTATCTTAATGCCTGTATAGAGGAGGAGGAGGTGGAGAAAAGTAGGATTTAATGAGGCAGAGATGATTAGAGTTATTTCTCATGAAAAAACCTCATAGATTTAACACTTGTCTCTTTGTCCGTCTCTCCAAGTCTCCCTTTTCATGGCTTCTTTTGTCTGTATTTCTATTGCTGATTTTTTTTCTCCCCATATAATTGTATCTTTGCTTTCTGCATTGTCTAACTGCTACACAAATCCTTATATTTGGTATATAATAATGAACATTTATTGGAACAACAGACACTACCATTCTTGGGCAGGAGACAAAATGTGTAGTCTTCCTGTTCCATATTTTATTACCCTGAGAAGTTAATGCACTAACATACATGTGCCCTCCATAATAATGTTAAGTGTTCAGTTAATTCTACAAGACTAAGAAGAAGAAGAGTTCTGGCTAAGAAGGCTAGACAGCAATTTCCAATTCTGTAACTCTCATTATTCAGGCTTAATAGAAATATATATATATTTTTCCCATTTTCATATCAGCACCAAGCTAAATTACACCACAGATTAAACCCAGAACAGAGTATGAGGTCATAAGAAATAGGTCAGCTCAGTTTACCCTATTAAACCAATAGGCAATTGCATCATTGATTTTAGATTTTTAACTTCTGCTGGGGGGGATGTGACTGTCACAGGGCAATAAACTACTGTACTCAAAAAGATTCTTCTCCCTCAATAAAAAAGAAGCAATTATATCAAGTTAAATGCAACTGAAATATAAACAAATCAAATGTTCATTTATTCAAATTAATCACTAAGGAAAATGTGCCTGCTATAAAGTGAATGAACATCAATCAAGTAAATGTCATTTTGACCAGATTCCATTAACTTTAGCATATTACATCAATCTCATGAAAAAAATAAATAACATGGAAAATATGCATGTTACTAAGTTAGTTAAACTCGGCATTTGGGGCATAACATTTTTTTGACAGTGCTTTCAACAGATTTCCTGTAATTTCTGAAAGCACACAATGTAGAAAGTAAAAAAATAAATGTATACTATTTTAATGGATATGATTTCAGTTATGGTCAGTAATTCAGTTAATGAAGATCGACATAACCGTATACAGTGGTGTGAAAATGTGTTTGCCCCCTTCCAGATTTCTTTTGTATGTTTGTCACACTTAAATGTTTCAGATCAGCAAACTAAATTAAATATTAGACAAAAATAACACAAGTAAACACACACACAAAAAAAAAACAGTTTCTAAGTGAAGGTGTTTTTCTTATTAAGGGGGAAAAATCCAACCCTACATGTCCCTGTGTGAAAAAGCAATTGCCCTCTGGACCAACTGACTGGTTAGACCACCCTTAGCAGCAACAACTGCAATCAAGTATTTGCAATAACTGGCAATGATAAAAAATAAAAATTAAAAAAAATTAAAAAACAGCAGTACTGGAAGAGATTCAGGGTCCAGTAAAGCAGAAATTGGTGAAATGTAAATTAGTTACATGTAGTTACAATATGGGTGTCTAAAGAAGTCTATGCATTCAAAATCAATACAACTAAGTCTTACTAACAGCACGTATCCTCTAAGGTACACTTGTACTTGCACATATTTTTTCAAGTCATTAGCAGTTAGGTTTTTCAGAAATCTAAGAGAAGTTGCCTCTTTCTCTTTTTTTCTACAGGACTGAATTTGTCTCAGTCTTAATGTAAATCCACATCAATTTAGGTGAAGTCAAGTCTTTTTTTTAATCTCTTTCTAGACTAGTAATTCTCTTTTTCTCTGAAGATAGTTCTTCGAGTCCCTAGTTGTATGTTTTGGGTCGGTGACATTTTGGGGGAATGACTGGACATCATCTGCTTGTCAAACGATGCCATGTTGATAAGCTCCTATAGTGTGCATTAATCCTGTTGTCTTTTTAAAGTGTCGCATTGCCGTGTATCTTGTTTTATTTCATATAAACAATCCCCTAAAATCCCCTAAAACTGATCATTATTGTATTCTCTATCTTTTTATTACCACTATTCCTCTGCAGCACACCTTTAAGCTTAGTTCTTAAATTCTTACAGTGTAGCTACAGCCCATGGGTTCATGGTTTGCCAGAAACCAAATATTTGAAAGGTTTAGAAAAGAGTCACTCCAAGGCTAACTAAGATCTCAATGGTAACATGAAGCTTGGGATCTGGAATTTCTTAAATTGAGTCATCCAAACCACAAAGCAGCATATTAATGACTAACCTTGTGTTTTGGATGAATCATCTCAGATTTCTCTTGATTTATTTTAAGTCCGTTGTCAGTGTCCTTTCCCTGCCATATGACTACATTTGTTTCTGCCCAGTCTCGTGTTGACTTTTATTAAGAGGAAAAAAGTTTATCCTTATCCTCCATCTTCGCTCTGCTAAAGTCTTTATATTAACCTAACCATAGCTCTTTAGGTAGCCATGGGGTTCCACACCATTATATGCCTACTGATCGTCTTTACCATGTTTCATTATTGTCCACAGACCACTTATTGTTGTTAAGTCCTTCAGCTAATACATTACCTTCCTTAAAGGGCAACCTGGATTTTATTCTGGTTTTTTTTTTAATTCATATATAACATATATATAATATTTCTTGGAAATGAATGTTTGAAAAGCTGATGGATGATTTATGTTTAAGAGAAGAAGGCTAAAATTCAGATGACAAATTGAATTGCGGCTCTCTTAAAAACACAATACACATCACACTGTGTTAAGTAACTGAGAAGACTCTATGCTCTCTGTCTCTGTCCAGTAGTAGATGGTAGTGAGTTTGAGTCCTGTTTTCTTTTTTTTTCAAGTATCTGTAAGTAATTGTGAGTAATAATTCATCACAATGAATTACTGTGTGTCCCAGTAGCACAAACTTGAGCCTTACAGAGCATTAAGTCTACAGCTTTTCATGACAGGAAGAAGAAGTTTTTTTTTTTCATGCCCGGGGGAATTTTGTGCATGTGAGGTGATGGGACACTGCTGCATCTGCCACAAACAAAACATGCGTGGTGCTCATTTTAGAAAGAAGGATTATGTTAGAGATATGATTGAGTTCTGGATGGGATCTCGGAGCAAGGACTGTGCAGCATTGATAGCTGGTGCTGTTTCTTCTCCTTCACTCATAATTGTAAAGCTGTGTGTCGTATGCATACCGATTTTTCAATCATCTTCAAGGTCAAAGCTACTGTTTGCCTCTATATTTCTACTATGTAACATTAACCTTGCACAGTTTCACTTTCTTTATGTAACCAGGTTCTAGGTTTTTGAGCAGGGGCTTTAACTTTGTCAGAAATACAGCTTTTATCTTGTTTAGATTAGATTAAAAAAAAACTTAATTGAGGAAAATTCACTTAGGATCTAACTAACTAAGATCTAAATAACTCCAGATTTTGAATTTTCAGTCCAAAGCAGCTGGTCCCATTTTCCTCAACACGATTTGTGTGTGTTTCTTGGTTTTGCTGCCGTTGGTTATTAGGCTGCACAAAAGTCCTTTGTTAACCTCACTTCTCCAGACTTTATATAGTCCTAAACTGGATTTCCACAATTTACCCAACTCCAAGGACCGCTATCTAGCAAGTGGCCTGTTATCTTGCTGCTTCTTCAACAAAAGAGCATATTTTACGATTTGCAAACAACAGTGCAATCCCAAATATTCTTGCTTACTGACAGAAAAGGTATGCAAATAACACACATATAGCAACAAATTTAAATACATCTACACAGCCATGATGCACAGTACAAATGTGGGTGTAACAACATGGAGAGTGGCAGGAAACTAAGTTCCCTACTGAGAGAAATAATGAACAGGTGTCCAATGTACAAGCTTCAATTAGTGTGTGTGCATGCGTGTTGGCATGTCTGCTTGTGGATGCTTTTTTAGTGTCCCAGCATTTGCTTACAAATTCCCCTCTCAAGTCTGAGGGAGTGCAGGCCTGTTGTATTGTTCTTGACAATGAGGCAGGGTGACCTAAACTTCCCATTCACATTCCAAACATGATTAGTATGCAGTCAAAACAAAGGCAAATAGACTATAAAGACTGTCACAGAGTCAGAATTAACAACCAGTATGACAGAGCAGTCACCTAACAGTGGAAAGATTGACAGCCTTTGATTGCATTATTATGCATCAATCACATATTCATCTCCATACACAACTTATTCCAATGAAAAAGAGAGATATACATTCATACAAACACAAATGCTACACAACCTGGCACATGCACATACAATAAAAAGGACACTAAGCATCCACGTAACGTCAAATGCAAACACAATTATGCAGACTCAGTTGCTTTCATACTTCTGTGTCTCTGCCTTCTGCCTCTTGTACCTCCACCTATATTCTGTGATCAGCTAAGTTCTGATGCCAGAGTACTAGTAGTGGATTGGCAAAGTTCCCCAGTGCATCAGGCTAGAATTTAGCCAAATACTGACACCTGACAAATTGTTGTTGGCACTGGTACCAAGAGACTTAAAGAGAAAACTAATAGTGTCTGTAAATCAGTTTTTTGTGGGCCATTTTTGTGTATACACTTCAGTTTCTGTTAAATCTGCCAATATATGGTCTTTGAGTTTATATCTAAAGGTAAAAAACATGGAGGTGTATTTATGTAAGCCGTATAGGATGCAGGCATCATTATTACTGCTTCAGTCTGTATCTCTATAGCAATACATTTTTAATACCTATCCAGCTCTCAACAGGGATAAGATATGTAGGAAAGAGGATTATGAAATGGTGGTAAATTATAAATCAGGGATGTTCAAAGTCATCACATTACATTTTGTAATTACCTCTTTAATTATTTATTAAATCCAAGATTGTCCACACACACATGGACGAAACTGAACATGGGGGCGTTTTTGAAGTACTTAGCAAAGGAACAAATTGAGGTGACACGTTTTAAAAACACACTCAAACAGGCACATGGAGGCTCCTCTGGTCAAATTGAGATGTTGAACTATCTTGACAGAGAAAATAAATTGAAGAAGACTCAGAAATTATTTTGGAAAAAGTTTGTTGCAGGTCTCCATTTAATTACTCTCCCTTGGGATAATCTTGATAACCCATAACAAAATTA
This sequence comes from Pundamilia nyererei, assembly GCF_000239375.1. Lineage (NCBI taxonomy): Eukaryota > Metazoa > Chordata > Actinopteri > Cichliformes > Cichlidae > Pundamilia > Pundamilia nyererei. The sequence goes on from NW_005187404.1 coordinate 405,667, forward strand.
AATTACTTTTTCCAATTGACTTTGCCAGTTTGGATCTGGGGACTGATGTCCAGCAGTGAAAATGCATATTTAGTACAGAGTCTATTCAGTACCAGCTTAGGGGACTTCCTTGGTCTTGCTAAACTCCTGCAGTCGGCAGGTCTTCTTATATTAAAGGAACGTTAATGTATGACTCTTTGCAACTGTGTGAACAGCTGTTCAGAGAGATTGCTTTTTTTGGCCTATATTGGACCTCGTGAAAAAATTCACTGAATTCCGATATAAAATGTATTATGATCCAAGTTACCGTGTACTCTGTGTCTGCTTCCCATTAAACCCACAAGTTTTATTCTTTTAACCACCAGGATCCGACATTTTACACATTTCACTGGTTTACTCCTCTCATTAAGTTTTATAGCAATCATTTCAGTTAATAAGCTGTAAATCATGAAGCAATTTTCTGCTCCAATAGAAGAAAAAACAGAAAAAGGAGTGTGTTCCTCTCGTATCACAATGACGTTATGGGTGATGTCAAATTATCCGCATTATGTAGGTGTGTTGGAACAGACTTGATGGACTTTCATGAACTTTTGATTAAGAGCTTGAAAGTTCAGGTTACTGTATCTCCTTTTCTGAGCTATAGAGCATATCACTAATTCAGATTTTCCAGATACATATAAGGCATGGAATAAATTAAGACATGGGTCGTTAAAGAGGTGGATGTACTGTAGTTGGAAAGAGTCAAAGGTTTAATGCGTAAAGCGCTTAAGAAATGATAAAGTAAACCCAGGCTGGCTTTAATACATCCCAAAATGGAAGGCATCAAAAATGATAAAAATGTCACTTAATCAAGGTTTTCAGATGTTGCTCACCTTTAAGTTTTTCTTAAATCTTACTCCATTTATGGGGAATTAAAGAGTAAAAGTAATTGAGTAGAATTTTGAAGACTTTTTTTTAAAAAGTCTGTTAATGTGTACTAGTGCTTTTGTTAAAAGAGAAAAAAAACTGTATGAAACCATTTGGATTTCTAAAGGAAGCTGCACAAATTCCAACAAATTGCCGGCCCCTAGGGAGTCACGGTTGGTTGAGACTGAAGAATACAAGTTGAAAAATGAATGAGAAATTTGGATGTGGAGTGAGAAAGAGGTGAGCTTACAAGCACACTCCAGCCTACTCCTCATCTCTGCTTGAGGCCAACAGCTTCAGGCAACATTAGCCGCTACAAGCAGAAAAGCCCCAAATCTCTGACTCAAGTAGGATTGTGGGTAATGTACGTGGGATGTTTAGACAAGAAAAAATAATTAATGGTATGAAAAGATTTTTTTATTTTATTTTGTCAGTCAGTTTTGATTTTTTATGCACAGTGTCACTGCTTCTTACACTACATCTGGCACTGATATAGAGCAATGCAAAATATTTTGTAATACACTGAATGAAATAGTTACAAAAGCACAATACAAAAACAATTCTGATTTCCAGTCTACTTAGTAAAGGTCTATATCTCCTATTTATTGATAACAACAGCATCACTAGTAGATGTACATTTACGTTTAAATAAAAAACAGGCATTACTTCTGCACACACAAAATAGTACTTTTGTTATTGGAGGGCAAATAGAGAAAAAACCCTAATAAGGAAAAAATACTGTATGTTTTGCTATTGCAGCTAAAGTAGAATTGCTAAAACAAGTCCAGAAGGACTTGAACAGCACTTTTCTTTTTTGTTGTTTTTAATACCAATTCCTAATGCAGTGCAGTACATTATTAGTTGGGCTATCATATTATCATGTTATGGGCGATCTGGCAGCATCCAAAATCCCATTTAATTTAATGAATTATGAGACAGATAACAACGTAACCAGTAGCTTCAAAACATCGTTAAAAATACCCTCAAATCAGTTATTATTCAAAACAGTCTCTAACATATTTATTCATCTTCCTCTCTTGCCTCCTTTTTTACTGTCAATTTCTAGGAGTGAAATTATCTTTCCCATGTTGCTGTCTGTGTTTATTGTGCTATGGTGTGTTGATATCTGTGCATTCCCGTATTATCCTTCTGTGTTACACATTTCGATGTTTGTTTTTTTTCCTCGCTAGCCTGACCTGTCTCCCCAATGTGATGTTTGTGTATTGTATGTACGGTCGGCAAGGTCTGTCATCTCGGTTGTGGGCAAAAGACCTGCAACTGACAAATAAAGGCCATCTCATCTCATCATCCATTAACACATTCAATAATATACTCTACAGAAATACTGTACTTTGAAATGGCATCAGGTAAGCAGAAGTGTAGCACATGTTGGCACATGAAACCTAAACAAGAGCGTGAAGAATCTGCAACCGATGTCTCGAAGCATTCACTTCCAGAGAATAGACCCAGTTATTACTATCTTACAGTCTGAGGCTCATTTTCACCTCATTTTGTTTCAGCCTGTCACTCCACATGTACAGTCAAAACATAGGGTTTTCGGAGCTCATAATTTGTGGCAGATAACAGCTAGTGGCAGGTGGCTATTAGTCCTAATAAATTATGAATCAGCTTTATCACACTTACTGTCTGTCTCCCGCAGGAAATATTTCATTCTTGGGTGGCTGCGCCTTTAGACTGTACACATTTGTGTATGTAAAAGGTAATTTTTTATTCACTGAGTGATGGTATAATTGTGCATGTTTTTCCTGTCTGTTTGAATTCCTTTAAATCTTAAAGTGTGTTTGAAAAGTTGTCATTGTGAATGTTGGTGTTACACGTGTCATGAATCTAAACTGAAGGTTGCAGCTCGACCCGGCTGAAATTGCACGTGTATATCTGCATGCCTTTGTTAGGCTGAGAACCTAGACGGCAATGGCTGTCTCCTTGAGGGAAATTCTGATTGTGTATGATAAAGACAAATGAGCTGACAGCAAAGAGCTTTTCTCAAACCACTAGACAATATACACGCCTCCATCTATTCTCTAATACAGACACACACATGCATATATACACGAACACACACAAATGACACATTTACCTTGTGCTAACCAGAGTCCATGAGAGAAGAGCAAGGTGGGCTCATATAAAGGTCTAATTAGAAGACACAGTTAAAAGCACGGGGGGAAAGTACTAGCACTGAATGTTAAACTTGTTTTCCACTGAGACCTTACTCCGTTTACTTTATTTTTTTCCCTCAATGCCATTTTCATTTTTAATCAAAGTCAAAACAATATTTGTGGCATTGTAAATGCAGTGAAATGGTCTGTACAGATGTTTGTGCCCGCTGCATTTAATCTCAGAGACCTGACTTTGATATGTTCCATCAAATTTCATTTCGATGATCTGATACTTGCTCACATTCAGAAAACCACAGATGAACAAACAGGACAAGAAATATAATAACCAAAATGGGCATCAGCATGTTGGCATACACAGTGGAATTGCTGTATTATTAGAACAAAGTCAAAAGCATTAGTCAGATTCAAACACTGGCATAGGTGCCTCTACCTTTTTCTCCTCGATTCTACAATTTAATTTTTGAATAGATGTATTCTTTTCACCATCAAAGGTATTCTGGGGGTCCACAGGCCCACAGCTGTATTTTCACAGCTACAGTAGTTGGATAGAGGCTATTATGAGCTGAGAAAGAGGCAAATGGGAATTATGGAGATACATAAGAGTTCCCTCATGTAGGATGGAGCACATATGATGGCAGCAACAAAAAAAAGGCAATAGTGAAAGAGAGACAATGGCATCCCAGTCTTCTAAATATACAGTCAGATTTTCTCTGGTACTGACTACGCTCAGCAGCGCTCAAACCTATGTCCATCACTCCTCTGTCCATTTGCCCGTTTGCCATTCTGTTTATTTTCTGATACACTGTGGGGAAAAATGTAGGTATCGAGTGGCATCAGATGATAATTCTACAGTTCAATGGCAAATGCTATCTGTCGGCTAAATTGATATCATCACTGGGGGGAAATTGCTATGGGAAGGTAGATACAGCTGCACAAAAATCGCCTCACAGAAATACGCACACACACATGGATTGAAGTGATTGCTCACTCAGCTCAACCCTGACCTCCGCAGTAATATCTGGTCCTCCTGCCGCCCACTTTCTCACCATGGAGACGTCAATCACAGGGTTGCATGGCGAGAAGGTTAGAGACTGTCTGTCAGTTCCACAACTTTAACTGCCTACAGGCACCAAGCGTGTACAGACATGCAATGTCGCTCACACCACCCAGCATGCTCACGTTGGCTTTTCCAGGGCCCAAATGCAAAATGTGCAGATTCCCAACTAAGACAGTGTATACAGTGCATGATTTTAACTCGCTACACCACCGTAGTGGCTTTCACATTAAACATTTATTGTATGGTTGAGTGCAGATTTTCAGCTTTAATTCAAGGGCTTTAACAAAAACATTTTATTTTGCTGTTTAGGAGTTAAAGCAGCAGGTTCAACATTAATAAAACGAATAATATAATTTTATTATATGGTTAAGTATGGTTTTTAATATATGGATGAAAATCCTTTGCAGTCAACGATTGCCTGAATATCACATTTCTTTATCTTGAGAAATTCTTGGGTTGCTTTTGCTGTATCCTTTGGGTCATTAACCCAATTGTGCAGCATTTGCCTGAATCTGAAAAGAGAGTATAGCCCTGTGTACATCAGATTTCTATCTGGAGCCACGTCATGAGTAAACACTAATGATTCAGTTCCTCAGGCTATTCATGCCACAACATTGTCTCCATTTTTGACAGATAATGTTTTGTCTGTCATGAGCTGTTCCTTTCTATCTCCCTATTTTGTTTCCCTCACCAATCTGTTAATCTTGTTACAGTTACTCTTTTCATCTATCCAAAGATTTTATTTTAAACTGGACACACTCCTTAGATGTTTTCTGACTTTTGGTAATGATATGCCTTCCTTCTTGAGAGTTTTCTTGACTTGGCTTTGTGTTGCGGAGGGTTTTTATTAAATACTTCTCAGTTATCCGTGCTAATTGTCTTGTATGGTCTTTGGTGCATTTTGGTGCTGCTGAGCTGCACAATGCATTGTTTCTTCTGACTTAAAAGAACTATATGTATACTTAGAACTAAGGATAATTAGTCTACCCGAGTATGAGCATTCTCTTCTGGTATAAATACCAGTTTATGTGTATAATGAATTCAGGCTTTTTGAGTGCACACATTATTTTTCTGTCTGGTGCTTGGTGTCCATGGTATGATTTTTCTGTCAGAAACAATTACAGAACTTCATAAAAAACTACATTACACACAAATAGCACTGAAACTACAAAACACTAAACTAAAGCTAAACATTTTCAAACTAAAAAAAAAGCTAAATTGAAACACGAAACTCCACTCTGGAAACCAACTGAAACTAAACTAAATTAACAACGTGCAAAAAAAGTCCAAAATAAAATAAAAAATAATAATTACAAAATACAAAACTCTAAATACCCATACAAACAAATGGAGATATTTCCTAATGTACAGAAAACGTTTGGGGCATTTAAAACAATTTTTAACTTTGAGTAATAAAGATTTTTTGTTTTTGTTTATTAAAAAGACATTGCAGTAACAATAAATATCTCATATCACACTTTGGAGACAGTATGGGTTCTTCTAGGTACACTTGAGGTACTCTTGCACACAGGTTTTCAACTTAGTTTGGTAGGTGCTATAACTCCCCCCCCTTTCTGGTATTAGGCCCTTGAGTTTACCTCTTTCCCTTCATAGAATCCCACACTGACTTCACAATGTTGAAATCAAGGCTTTTTGGAGACAGTATTTTACTTGTTTTGTTATGTTTTTTGCTGAACTCACTGACATGTGCTATATGACTCACCTCCTTCACTGTATTGCTGACTGATAAGAATTTAAACACCGACAAGGACAAATTCAACACAGCTGCATAAATACTTGAAATCATGCACACAGAGTTTCTTTAACCATTTTTTTTAAAAACTATTAGCATTTCTCTCAACCCCTCTGATATTTGCATGACTAACTAGTTATCCTCCCTCCACTTGTTCATTGTATCATGAGGATAATGGTGTTGTTATTATCTGCATCTTCACATCCTCTCATTTACTATGGACAGTCTTCTCTGTAGTTTGCACAGGAAAGTACTAAAATGGAAGAGAGCTTGCCAGAGGCAGTGTAGCTTTTGCAATTAACCCCCAGAACTGCAAAGTAAGTGAAATGAGACTTTACTTCAGCTTTAATTACAAAACAGCAGGAACTTCTGCATGCACGTGCTGATAATACACACATATTATACAAACAATGTGCACACATGGACAGGAAACACAAACGCTAATGCATTTATGCTGTGTTCATGTTGGCAAAAAAATAGTATGGCAAATATCCTATAAATAATTAAGCAGCTTTAATGCACAACATAGAAACACATTCCACCAAATCACTGTAATGTTTAATTTAAAATAATTTCTAATTTTTTTTTCAACAAATTACTCAAAAATGGTGCTTCGGTGTAATTTGTCAAGTCATAAGTCCCAGATAAATTTGCACAGATACATAATATATTCATTCTGAAATATTTCAGCTCCAAATGAGACACTGCAGTTTTAACAAATATTGGTATGCATATTTCATGTTTTGATTAAGGTCTTGGCAAGCTATATCGCAGCATCTTTCAAAGTCCTAAAATGCATAAATATTAATAAATGTAAGCCCACTGTCTTCGCTTTGCTCTTTTTGCATTGTGAATGACATCACATAACATTAGGTTGCTGGGTAATGATAAGAGAACAGCGGTGCTGGTTTGATGAGTTATGCATGAAAGGACTTCTTTCAACCCTCCCTAGTTTCAGTCTCAGCAAAGCTCGTTTGCTTAAAGCTATTTTGATGTGTGCCTTTGTGAGACCTTTGTGTGGGCCTTTTTGACTTTCCAAACTTCAATCTCACAAATTTGGAATGCATTTACTTAGAGCTTATTTTTGCTTGTGCCACGTCACTTCTGCTTAAGGATGCCATTCAGTGGTTTTGCATAGTACAGTGTTTTGCTTTGTTTGTTCGTTTGTTATGAATCTGTGAATTGGCACTCACTATCTTACTACTTTATATACGAATACATTCATATGGTAATGCTGAAGATGCTGAACACAAAGAATAGGACAATGTGGCTGTTTATACTACAAGCACGTGGTGATGTGTGTGGTTGTTTGCCGACAGTTTTATTTTTGGCAGTGTGAAAAAGAAAGGGTCTGAGGAAGCATTCAGTTCACCACATAAACACTACAATTAAAGCCTTATGCCTAAATGCATTGGCATATCCATCATATTATCAATCAATAAAACTAATTCTCATATAACGCCATGTTCTCTACATGACAGTGCAATGATTCAAATTTTCAAATATGAATATTTGTGCCAAGAAACTATGAATGCTAAAATCTTAGCACAGAAGGTCTATTACAATCCCCGCATTTGCAAGGCTGGCATCAGTGATTACTACTACTAAATTAGTATCTAAACTCATGTGGAATCCATTCACAAGATATTTCTGAATAAAGGTCCAAATTACATTATAAAACATTATGATAGTGCAGTAAAGATCATTTTTAACCTTTTAAATATAATCATGAATTTATTCTGTTAGACATTTCCATGATTATAAGGGCCTAGCATGCCTGTAACATGTTTTTCTTACAGAGAAAACAGCTACCTCGACGCTTGACTGCATGTTTGAATCCATAGGTGAATGTTGGTTTCAGCTGTATTACAGTATATTACCTTCAATTACGAGGGTAATTGTACTGTCACAGTGTCAGGAATACACAGTAAATTGCAAAGCAAATGCAATATCTATAATGGAAGAATAAGCAGAAATAAAATATTCATTCAATTTTAGTAATATTTTAGTCATTTAATCTGTTCTCTGATTTGCTTCCCCCTGCTGTGTGCCATGTCTGAATTTGTTCTTCTTCACTCCAAGTTAGTTAACTTCCTTTCAATACCCTAATTGATTTGATATACGCCACCATGAGTCATGAGGTAGTGATTCTGGATAAATGATATTCGTGGGGGAATCCATTTAAAGTGCCTGCATGTTTAGATAAATATTCTATCAATAACTGGTGCCAGTTTACCAATAATGCGTTACAAAAGGAAGCTCACATGATATATTGTTGTGTTGATATTTCGCACCACCTGTAATCACAAAGAGTCGTTTCTCCAATTTCTTCATCAACAGAGGCCTTAATTCACATCCTTTTGACTAATTATTATGATAAAATTACTCTCCTGCGTTTATTAATTGAGTCACAAATTAGAAAACTGATGGCAGAGAAAAAAAGTGCCTGATCACAATGTAACAAAATGAACATGCAAACAAAGAACATCTAATAGTGTGTTAGAATGTTTTTGTCTTTTATATATTGACAAGGATTTGACAAAGTTCATTATTCTGAGACAAAAATGCCATATCCTGAATTTGACACATCCTTCTTTAACCCTGTTTTAATTAAATTTGTATTATTATTATAGCAGTAGTAGCAGTCGTAGTAATACCAGTAGTGGTATCCTAGTAAAATAGTAATAATAATGGAAAGGCGGACTTTCTTGTGTCTATGAAATGCTGGTCCTCAGTCTCATGACCTTTAGATCACAATTTATTTCTGCCACCACAATAAGGGTCAACGTAGAGATTCTCTGTCTTCTCTAATTCACTCCTCTCTGTCTTCCTTCCTTCATTTACTACGACCTCAAATCCCAGACAGCTTATTCTATCCCTTTCTCTCTGTGTGCATCCGTCTGTCCTTCTCTTCTTCAGCCTTTCTTTCTGACCTCTGACCCTGACTTCTCAAAAGTTGTTAGAAGTTTCAACTCTCCACTTCCCTTGTCTTGTCAAAGAGAAGGACTCGGTGTAATTTTCTCTTAATCTCTTCATCCCATCCTCTCCGGAAAAGAGCTCTGTTACCTGCAGACGAAGAAGGAGAGGGGATGGAGGGAGTAGGAGGGGTGGGGGACGCGGAGAAGAAGGCAGGTAGAGGGACAGGAGGGTGGCCTGTGACTGCCCCTAATCAGGTTTCCCTTTCCGTTCTGTCTTTATGTTCTTTTTTCCATCCTTTGCTCTTTTGCTCCATCTTTCTCTTTTTATCTTGTTCACTGGATTTGGAGACTTTGCTTGGTCTTTGATTTGAAGTGCAGGGAAGATGCATTAGACATAAGAAACAGAAATTAAATGACATAAAACAGCCGCGGTTCATTAACGAGAGTCCTAGAAAGATTGATCTTCACCTTTTTAACTACATGTCAAATTAACTCCACTCTTTTCTTCTTCTTTTAACTTCAGATTAGCAACACTACCGAGTCTGACGAGGAGAAAATGAATATATATATAAGAACTGAGAGAGAAGAGAGAGTCAATATGATGGACATTAGCTGAAAAGTCTGGCCTTTCAGTAATTGTGCCTGCTGCGGAGCAGAGGTTAGAGGTAAATGCCACACATGAGTATGTCCTACTATAATGAGTGGAAGAGGGTATGACACATTCACAAACACATTACAGACACACACTCACACACGTGTCATTTTGTAGAGGTATTAGCATGCAAATGTATTCAACTACAAGCACACAAACATGTTTTGCAACACACAGGACTGCCGAGGTTATTTTAGAGGTGCACACTATCACAGATACTAGTTACCTTATCAGGGCTGTAATCATTCATTTCCTCCAACACTGATAATATATTTTGATATCTGCCAGATATATATTGTGTATATTTGACTTTCTCTAATAAGTTCAAGTTATTGACTTACCTGAGCAATATGAAAGAGCAGTTTGTTATTAAAGACGGGATTTTTCTCAAATAGAGTAAACATGACAAAAGCAGGAATAGTTGTTCGTCTATGCGTATATGTTCTCATAAATTATCAGCACAGGTTCAAAAATGGAAAAAGAAAACAAAAAGTCGCAGGAATTATATCACTGGTTTACACAGAGCATTCATTTCTGCCAGATTTTCTAAATCGATCAGCTCATAAGCTTAAAGAATGAGTAATTCTTGGTTTTGTCTTTGTCTATCATTTTACTATGTTACTCCAGTCATTCTTAGTTGACCTTTATGTTGCAGAAATACATTGTACAGAAATAAAAGTCAATTTCTCTTCAAAATAAAGTATATATTGTGACTGTGCAGGTCTAGGATATGATAAAGCCCAAAATCAACATGTTGTATTGGATTTTTAAGTATGGGACCAACAGCATATGCTTTAAATGTTTTCTCTCACACACGTCATGTGTTTACACATGCAGATTTTTTTTTTTTACTTCACATGATCACATTCCCAATTTCTCTGTATTTTTGTCTGTAATGATTAGAACAGAACACATTTTTTTTATTTGTTTGCTTTGCAGAACAAATAAATAAACATATAATGAAAAGCTGCATTCAGAGCACAGCAAGCATTACAGTGATGCAGAGTGATGCCTAATAATCTCTGACTTCCAAATGCAGCTGCACTTACTGCTACAGTATGTATATTATTCCATATTAATGAAGGTCAGATGAAAAAAATAATGCTGCTCACTGTCGATATTCATGCTGCACCACACATTCACCAACAATAAAGCTGGGAAATAACAGCAGACAAAATAAGGAAATTGTGTCTTTGACCACCAGACTGTTTAATAATGCATCCTGTCAATAGTAAGTCATATACATGCACTGATTCTTTATTTATGTGAGGAAGAATAATGTCAAAGAGGGTTAGCAGTGTTTATACACACACACACACACACACACACACACACACACACACACACACACACACACACACACACACACTCGAGGGTGAAAAACAACTTTTTTGTATGAAAGTTAATCAAATAGAATATAGCAAGTGTTTATTTATTGTATTAATACCCCTGCCAGTGGAGAAGCAGTGTACATTTGCAGGTAAACATACTTTAAGTGTAAGTATCTAGGCAGCAAAAGGACACATGTTGGGTTATTCAATTCAGCTAAAAGACCCCTGAGACAAAGGCAGGTTTGCAAATTTTATTATCTGCAGCAAGGAACTCGAACACAAGAGCTTTGAGGCAGGCAAGTATTACTGTTGTAAGAGTGTCTTTTCAGGGACTGGGCAGCATTTCACCAGAGGACTGCCAGAGTGGAGAGGACAGGTTAGTAAAGAACTAATGTGATTTGCTGCTGTTATACAATTTGAGAGCAGATTTGTGTTCTTACTTGAATCTCTTCATGTAGCTGCTGATGGGGGAGACACGCAAGGATTTCCAGAGGGTGAGATTGGTGAAGAGTGGACTTGCAAGTAAGTAAAAGATTTCTTTGTTTGCAGGGTCCAACCAGGAATCAAGCCAGAAGAATAACTAGGAGATAGGCTGAGAGAACAGTCAGGGAACTGCAAAAGAGTGATGAGATCATAGTAACTGAGCCTGATTACTCCCACACAGGCGTCAACAATCTGGAGGAGAATGGAGGTTCCAGCCGGTCCTTAAATCCAGAGAAGTAATGAGTAGAGAGGAACAGGTGTACCCACTGGACCCATGAGGCAGGAGCAGCCTCACCCACTGTAAACCAGAGCCAGAGCCAGAGCCTCTCCCAAATGCCAACTGAAAAAAAGATAAAAAGTGAAAGAGACAGAGACAGAAAGATAAAAAACAAGCGCAAGAGGGAGAGAGAAGCAACATCTGCCAGGACCATGACATGCTGACACGTTTTTTGATGAGGAAAAGCTAAATCACATCAGCAGTCTCTCTAGCCATGACTTTATTTTCAATTCCTCCTAATGCAAAATAACCGTCTTACAGTTCCTGTCGTCAACTCTGGTTGATGTAAACACTACTAGTATACAAACACATAGATGTAAACACAAATACCAGTTTTAACTGCAGCTGCAAAAGTCAGTAAGCTTAATCAGCATTTTGTTAGCTTGTCTGGCAAGCCACTGGCTGTAACAGACATTTATTGATATTTTTAAAAATTTCTTCAGTGCAGAGTAATAAAAAAAAAGAACTCGCACAGCAGTGACATGAACTGTTTGTCCACCCTCCAACTCTGAGTTTTTAGCTGACAGTCAAAAGCCCTCTCACTCTCTTTTCATGCTTTCTGCCTTTTATTGTGAAAATGCCAACTAGACTCAGGAGGTAGAGGTTGATGGGTCGAGTGACCCCAGTGGAAATGGCAGTTTCACAGATGCCAATGTGTTGTGGCAGGTTTAAAAATATGCATATTAGCATGCATGCGTGCCTGTCCACAGCATGTTTAGGGTTGCTTTGCCCCATTTTTGTTGTACCTATATAACTTCATATACAAATTTTAAAATCAGGTGCCAACATGAGCATTCATCTGTGCTTGGACTTTGTGTGTGGTCCAAACCCCCTGTTATTTTGCCAGATGCTACCTCCTCTTTATCCAATATGTTTCCTCCTTGGTATCTTTTTTGTCACTCAGCTGCTACTTGTCATTTTTGTCTTTATATATATATGAAGACATTTATGAAGCGATATATATATATATATATATAGGCAACCGTTCTACCCACTGAACATGATTGACATATAGTATGGTTATTTTCCGGGTTTGTTTTATTTGTGATGCTCCCTGCACATTGTGTAATGTAAAGGATGGATGGGTGTGTGCTATAATCAATCAATCCATGAACCATGGTTATATTGCAAACCCTCCTGTTTCTGTGTGTTTTCATGTCAGAGCTCAGTGTTGCATATCCCGATGTCAGTAATTTAATTATACCCTGTGCACAGTTCATTCAGCAAATATTTAATTCAGCAGCAAGTATATAGAAGCTGAAAGATTCATTTATGCAGGTCACAGCAAGTATATGTCATATTTCTTCCGTTTCTTCAAATTAACATTTAATTCCTAAATGTTGGTTCTAGTCTGTATAAAGTAATTATAATTTTGTCACACTTATATCTATAAAATGTAGACTTCTCAGCTTGTAAAATATGGGCACATATGCACACAGACACACCTCCGTTACAGACTTTGGTCAGAACAGCAATTATTGTCTCACCATACCATTTCATAGTTGTAATGATTATGTAGTACCAACTGTTCTCTGGCCCACACGGACTGAATCTTTGTTGCTATCAGACACAAAATGGCTACTCTCATATGGAGGTCAACTGATATGAGGGTAAGCATTCAGGCACAAAATGACCACTGTTGAAATGTGGATAAGTAGGCTGACCTTAGATAAATTTGCTCCCGGGCACTAGCTTTCTTAGAATATTTATCTGAGGATTTGTGGAGGACACAAAACCTTGGTACAAAAACTCAGAGGCACCCAGCATAAGTGAAAACATTCAAATACACATCCTACTAAATGTGTATAGGATGTATTACAACTGCTATTGTTATTCTGCCTGGCTCAGTTGGTATTTTTCAGTCATCCGTGGCAGCAATAGTTGGGGTTGGTACCCCACTGAGGACAACCTCAGTTCTCCAACCTGAATGACAAAATAAGCTGTCATTTTCTTCCAAAATGACCCATATGACCCATAATAACCAGTGCTGTCAAGTTTATTGTGTCCTCACCTGGGGAGTTAAATTGTAACCTTACTAAACAAGTGTCAACAGCTGCAGTTTGACTCAGGGGGATTGCAAATAAATGCACTGATATACACTGGCAGGGAATTTATCCCCAGAACTAACTTGATCTGAGTCTGCATTTTTGTGCTGGCACACTTTTCCTGAAGTACTTCTTAGAATATGGTCCCGGAAGTCCACTTTTACACAAATGACCTGAAATATGATGTCTTATTAGATGCCAAACCACTGCGGAATAAAGTTCACGTTACAAATATAACACAAGTGGTAGTTATATTTGATTGACCAACACAGCATGTTGGCAGATTACAGTGAATTTTGCAATGCACTGCTGCATGACAGACCAGATTCTACACAGCCAATGTGGTGGCTAATGAGAGGGCTGTGTCATGCAGTGATGTTGTGTGAATCTAGCAAAAAACTGTTTTATTTATTTGGGTGTCAAAATAGTTTTTCTTGCCCTGGTGACAACAGTAGCTGGAGACATGTTTTTAGTTGGGTTGAGTCAGTGCTTCGAAGATTTCAGATTTTACTTTGAAAGTTGGGCGCTTGTTCAGTCAGTATTGCTACAGCTACTTTTCTTTTGGTTCACTGATGAAAGGCAGAAGGATACTCAACATGGTTTTGTGAAAGTATGGCAATGTTTTGGTAAGTGACCATGCAGACAGGTGATAAAATTATAATAGTCGGCCATTAATTGTCAGGATATGCTGAAGTTTAAGGGTAAAAGCTAAAATGCTGTGCACCAGTTTTACTGCCAAAGGAAATACAAGCCTGGTTCCTGCAAAGATAAGACTGTGTCTGTCTTTGGTTCTCCTTCATTACTACATAGTGAACCTAAACAGTAAAGGTTACTAATGAGCTAATGAGCAAGGCTAAGGAAGATTATGCAGAATTATGAAGTGTTGAAGAATTTTAGAAAGGTTACTGTAAATACAAACTCTGTGAAGAAGTAGTAGATTATGATTCAACAACAACAAATAACAAATATTGAAAATTACTGAAAATGTGTAAGTTGAACAAAAAGTTTTTGAGAATTGTATGAATCTCAGCTGATTTTTTAAAATTATTATTATATTATTTTTTAGCCTTTATCGAGAGAGGACAGTGTAGAAAGGAGAGTGAGAGAGAACAACAGGGAGAAGACATGCAGTAAAAAGCCTCAGGGCTGACTCAAACCCAGAACTTGTAATACAATATCCTACTCAATCCAGTACACTATACCATTACACTAGTGAAACTAACTTTCACATATATCAGCCCACATGCACTAAAGCGAGCCATGCTGTGTAGAGTTTGCATGTTCTCCCCATGTATGCATGGGTTGTCTCCAGCTACTCCAGCTTCTTAACCCAGTCCAAATACATGCATGGGGCTAGATTAATAGCTGATTTTAAATTGGGTGTGAATTTGAGCATGAACCATTGTCACTTTGTGTTAGCACAATGATAGACTGGTAACCTGTCCAGGGTGGCCTGTGACTGATGGGATAGGTTCCAGCCCCCCTGCGACCTTGAGTTAGATAAGTGGATGAAGATGGTTGGATGAAAACGTGATATATGTGGTGTATACTACTGTATTGTGATCCACTGTGGAATTCCTACACCAGTTTATGAATTTGTTTCCCCCATGGTCATTAAAGGTGTTATATAAAGTGTAGAAATGAATCCTTGCTTTTTGTAATTTTTTTTAGATCTTACACTGATAATCTGTTAAACCTGTTTTACAACCTTTCATTCAGTTTCATCACTTAGTGAATGAGTCTTTCTGTATTCTCTCTTTTTGTTGGTTGGTTGATTGTTTGGCTGGTTTGCAGGAATAGAAAATAACTGGCATACATGTTGACGAAATGTGAGATAGATAGCATTTAATTTAATCTTCATCCGTTTTCTTCCGGTTAATTTTATCGATGCAATAAAATATCAGTTTCATCTAATTCCTAAGTTATCACTTGCGTCCAAATTAACCATTAAGCCTTATAAGTAAATATTTCATTTTTAGGCACGTGTATCGCCTTTGTTTGCAACATGATCAGATAAACTAACTGTGAAAAGAAGCAGACTTATTGATGTGAAATGCAAGTAATAAAGACTCTAAATGCCAATCATAGCTACAGATTACATCAACATCTGTTGTCTTTGGTCTGCTCTATAGTTGCACTCAATATAAGAAAAAACCTTCTGTTGCAACACTCTGAATGACCACTTCATGTCATGTTCATAATCCAGTGAATTAGATTTAGCAAAAAGTATGTAAGATCAACCGGATAAAAGAGAAATATAAAATTAGAGTTTGGCTCAATAAATCAATTAAACAATAATAATAATAAATTGATCACTGATAAATCACAAATTGAATTTATAAATGTTACATGTTTTGTGTCACGTGTCCACAACAGGACCTCACTGTCACTCATGTGTATAGGAAAATAACGTGTACAATATCATCAATCCCATGTGCATTTTTTCCCCCGTTACTTTCAAGAAAAACAAAAGGAAGCACGTCTCTGACTTTCAATCAAATCAACTTTTAATGAAACTGTAAAGTTCAAAAGAAACAAGGGATTTTTTTAAAAGAGCAACTACATATCCATATCGTCTCGGAGCCGACTTAAACTCTATGCATGACTGCTCTTCTAAAATCTCAGAGGAGATATGGGTGAATGGGAACAAGTCTGGCTGACAGAATGGCGCAGTGTAAAGGAAAAGTGAAGTGTGTGTGTGTGTGACAGGGTAATGTAATTTGCTTTTGTTTAACCCTGAGCTGTAGGGTCTCTTGTTTTAATAGAGTAGTAGATTAGTTTTGCAAACTCACATAATTAGGTAAGTGATAAAGCATACTCTGGTATTTCTGTTCTGCCATTATAGTGCTGTCTCCCTCTCTCTGTCTTTCTCTCTCTCCCTCTCTCTGGCAGAAACACACAGATATTCATACTCTCGAAACACGTATATATTATCTATATTCAGGAGATTATGGGAATAAATATATATTGTTCTTGCTTTGAGCCAAAATATCATCCTTTATCTCCCCCAGTATCCCATGATAAAGGCTGGGTGTTGTTTCTTGTTCATTAGTTTTCTTTGCTTCTTCCTGTACGTCCTTCTGCTCCATTCCTACATCAGTAAACAGTCTGGGCGTAAATCCATCGTCCACAATGTCTACCGTTCACAGGCAGACAAATTCACATCTGCTTTTTTTAAAAGGAAAATGCAATTCTGAGAACATGCAAGTCTATCACACTTAAATTAAATACACATGCTATGCCTTGCATTAAATTCATTGAGGAGTAATGAGATTTGCCAAGTAATCAAATAAATGCTTATGTTGCAAATTTACCATAAGAAATGCACTCAAACAGACACAAATATGCTGTATGAGAGCGTTTAAGCATTTTATTCTACATTATTCATAGTACTGAAAAAGGTAATCACTTTAGAGAGAAAAGAAAATAAAAGAAAATGAAAGAGAGAGAGAAACAGAGATAACATTGCTATGGTTATTGCTGGTATTGCCCACAAGCACCATCTGCTAGAACACAGGGTCACAGCACACCTCCGCTTAGGTAGGCTCCCAAGGTGAAGTGTGTGTGTGTGTTCCCTTATATATTCACCTTGTGCATGTTTGGGCATCAGGGTTTACTTTACAAATCACTATGAAATTCATAAATATTGAGTTATTTAGTGCAGTGTTTCTCCATAATAAACAAAAATTAGCCAATGTTACTCTTCTAAAAAGAAGACAGGTTAAGGTAAGGTTAAGGTAAGGTTAATTTCCCTAAATAGACCCAGATAGACATTAGTTTGATAACAATCAGGGATAACTTCAGAACTTACATTTACCAGTACCACAGAAGAAATTCACTTGAATTTGTTTCAGATACCAGTATGGCAAGGTCATTTGCTAGTGTCATTGGCCATGTCATTTCCAGGCTTGCAATGTTGTCTGAAGTCCAACATAGTATTGGTAGTTATGTGGCTGCATCCATGTACGGAGAATGGGTACAGAGTAGGAACAGTTATGAGTAGCACAAACGGTTAATACCATAAGAGGCAGACAGTGAGAAAAGAAGAAAAAACAAAAGAACACAGTTTTGTCTTGTTAATACATAACTGACCTCTTTTCTTCCTGTTTGTGGCTCCATGCAGATCGAGGGTAGAGGGAAAATAACGGAAGAGAAGCAATGTATGATTAAAAATGGAAGTAAGATTTTTTTTTTTTTTTTTAAACAGTGAAAAAAAGAACTGAGTGTGAAAAAGGGAGACCAACCAGGCTGGCAATCAGATAAAATGATGCAGGCTGCAAAATGACCGGTTTCAGATATATTCATAGTTCATCCAGTATATGGCATGCTTTCCAAGTTAAGTATAAACACAGCTGCAGAGATACGTATGTGTGCGCTTGTGTCTACATTTGTATGTGTCTGCGTGTCGCGTCGATGTGACAAGGTAAGCTGGGACATGAGAGACATGAGAGTCAGCAAGCTCAGCGGGGGTGTGTCAAGACATCCCTACTCAAAAATCAAACCTGTGTTTTAAAGGCATCAAGTACAAATGAGTTTGATGGAGGGGTCACAGCTGCATGAGCACATATGCATTCCTATACATGCCAGCACACAAAAACTGCACATTGATACAAACACACACATAGAGCTCATCTGCTGAAAGCTCGTGCAGCTGCACTCCAGACAGCAGTTTGCTGGAGAACAAGATCGAAGAAAACTTTATCTTATGTAAGTTGTCTGTGTTGCTACACATTCATGGGCACACAAACCCTCGAGCTGAACTTGAAAATCATAAAATGCACTTGAAATGCTGTCAGTGTTAACAAAACAACATAATATCATAAAAAAGTTGGCTTTGGAAATTTGGCTTCAGAAAATCCCTAATCCATACTCTGCTGGCATTCTTTTCAAGTCATTTTAGGAGAGATATGCACCAGTGTGCCATGCCAACACATAGAAACGCAAGGACTTGGAGAAAAAAGCAACAACAAAGGAAAACAACCAATCCTATTTCTCACCTCATTTCTCACTATAATGCACCATGAAGATAACCTTGCAAGTTGCAAGCAATTGATGTTCATGTGAATAAGAGTGCCGTTCAAAGAGCAATTAATTTTCTCATGAGAAAATGGTTCTTAATTAGACTAGCAGTGTGTAGGCTTGGGTTATATAAAATTAACTTCACAAATATATTTCACTTTGCTAAAATAAAGTACTTTTAGCTAAACTATTGCTGAAGTATACTAAAGTAGGCCAGTGTTTCTTAGTCTACTTCTTGTCTCTTTTAGCCTCTAACTAGCTGTCTACCCATTTCTTATAAGGCTGTTATGTAGTTTTTCACTCTGGTTTCATTTCTTTCTCAGTTTGCTGAAGTAGCTAAAAAAAAGCACTTAAAGTTTTCACTGAGTGAAAATAGCCACTTATTGACAATTTCATCCAGCTAGCTGCTGCCTCGTGTCTTTCACATCCTTTTTAACAAATCCATGTTATTTTATTTCTGCTTCTCCTTAATGCATAGCCCCCAGTTGTCACTTTTAATTTTGTCTTTTATCCTACTTTTGTCTTTTTCTTTTCTTTCACCGTCCGCATTGAACAGGAAACATGACTGTCCAGTGTTTCCAGAATTTCTTTCACGGTATTACAAGAGCGGCGTACCCTGACTTCAGTGTTAAATCCAGCTGAAAAAGAAGCGTAATCATATCAGTGCTGAGCAGCAAAGTGGGTTATTTGACAGCAGAAAGAGAGACTGAAAGGGACAAGAGCCAACCTCATTGCTGCTACAGGGAAAAGCTAATTCTGCTCTTTCAAAGGGCATGAAAAGAACGACACAGGAGAAGAGAAGAGAGTCGGTGAACAGATCTGTTCAATTCCATCTTACAGTCTACACCGGACATGTGCAAGAGGGATTAACCAGGATAATAAAGGGTTGTAATGGTGGAAATTTTAGAGAATCAAAGCATGGGGCTGAGTGTGCCACAGAGGACAAATAGACTGAAAGGACAGGGAAGACAGACAGTTAAGAGTTTGACTATCCAGCTCGATCTTCTCTGCAACTCTTATTAAAAAGCTTGAGTAGGAAAGATTCTGGAGAGTAGAGCCCATTCTTCATTTTGCTGCAGTCTCAACTGAACGGCCTTCAGTACAACTGTGCCTCTAAGCCCTGATCCTTTGGTGAATAGACTGAATTTACAACAGCAGACATAATTAATACCCAGTTGAACTGACAGGAAAAAAATATTCTTGAAAGAAAAATAATAAAGGTAAGTAGAACGACATGAAGGATATAAGGTTGAAAAGTTGCATTCCAGTATGTTCTGCTGAGTTGCACAGAGTCAGTGCAGTCTATTGATGGAAGGAGGAACGCTAACTAGCTCCATATCATCACTTTTTTAAATTTGAGGTCAGATACCTAGAGTTTGGGAAAATTGAGAAAAAAAAGTTGAACTACTGATTAGTGAGTCATATGTATAATTGAAAAAAAAAAACCATGAGAATCCCAGTTCTATTTAATAGCATTAGCTGAAAATGTAAATAGATAGAACTAATCAATGGACAGAAAAATTGTTTAAAACAGCCTTGCATTGCGAATTTGGGAGCACAGATTGTTTATAAAAAATGGATGTTGCCTCAGGGCCTTGGAAGTAAAGCCAATGTGAAAAGTGTTGAATTGTATAAAACCCTATGAGAAAATTACTCTACTATTCAATTGATCTATGGCCCAGGTAACTTTTTGCTGATAAGTTTCAATTTTTTGTTTACTAGTTTGAACACAACTTGATCCTTTGTTCACTTATAAATTATCCCAATTGGAGTAAATTAGATAACAAAGCAGGAAATGCTTATGACTGACAACCTTTTGGCATCCTGTTGTAACAGTAAAACAGGTGACACTCCAGACCTGTCACACACAAACACTGTGTCAACAGATTTTTAAAAAATTAATATGCACCTTTTTTTCCTGTTTTACTGTAGTAAGAAACACTACAAGAAGATATTTGACACCGTCAAAATTATTTTTTAATCACTTTTAACCTTTGTTTTAACAACATTTCACCAAATTTACCTGTAAAGTAAGCACTCCTTAGATAATATATATCGTGTAATTGGATTCAGCGCTGTTAAATTTTCTGCCCCAACAGAACCCCTGAGCTGGGAAGAACTTGATGGGAAAGGCTGGAAGGGTTTCAGGGTTTGATATAATAAATCTACCACAAATTATCATTAGGGCTGGAAGGTTTTGCTTCAACACATGTTTTATTTACAAACACAGATGATGTAAATGAGCACATCTGCCAATGAATTAATTTGACTGACTGCAGACTGCCAATTAAGTCCTGATGGTGGACTATGTAAAACATTGCACATGTCTGGAAAGCCAAAGACTTCTTGGGATATATTTTTTTTTACTTGTTTTGTGGTTCTGTGTAGCTAAACTGTAAAGAGCATGTTTAATTCTTGCTCTCTGTGGTTTCAGTGTCATAACACTACAGAGGTTTCTTAAATTTC
This sequence comes from Pundamilia nyererei, assembly GCF_000239375.1. NCBI lineage: Eukaryota > Metazoa > Chordata > Actinopteri > Cichliformes > Cichlidae > Pundamilia > Pundamilia nyererei. The sequence continues at coordinate 426,691 of NW_005187404.1, forward strand.
AGTGTCTGAACTCTAACTCTTGCCTTCTCTGTCTTTTTGTCTGATATAATGAAACAGTTAAGTATACACAAACAGCTCCCCCCCACCCCCCACTAAAATCTCTTGGATTTCTGTCAGATAGTGTTGGCAACCCTAACTCCACCACGCTAACAATGTCTGCTATGAATAGAAATAATTGCCATGCCTACAACAGTGCCACAAATTCTACACCTGCTTCTCCCACACCTTAAATCACAGATGCAATTACCTGTGCTACGGTGGTCGGTCAGCAAAGATATATCACTTTTAGCAGCCATGCATGCAAGTTTTGGTTTTCTTCTTCTATTTTTCACACAGGCACATCTGAAGCTAAAATGTTATGCATCTTTTGTTGGTTGTCTGTCATTTTTGGGTAATGTTTAACTTCACTATTAGGCTGCTATTTAATCAGATTTTATCATTTTATAGCTAGGCCTGAATCTACAGCAAAAAGAGATCAATAGATTTTTTTTTTCATCTTCAAAGCAGGCAGGAGAATCTTTACAATGGCGTATCATCAACTTTTCAAAATATGACTATATGAAACTTGCATCATTTCATACTCATTACTGTTGAAAGAAGATATGAGAAGATGGATATACTAAATTGTACAGGACACAAAAAAGATGTGATTTTTAACTATATTAGAAGTGACTTCAGAATAAATCTGAAACAAAAGGGGGAACTAATGCTATTTCTCAAAGAAGTCAACAGCGGGATGGATATTTCAGTAGTAATTATTTTACACATCTTTGCAGCTGATTCAGACACACAGAACAGAACACCATTACTGCACAAAATCTTTCACAAACCTGGGACAGAAGTTAATGACTTGCTTCTGGAAGAAGAGAGGGTTGGGTCTTTTCCTGAGACGGAGACATAAAGTGAGGAATGAGAATTATTAGGAAGGACAGATTGAGCGAAACTGAAATGGCAGCAAGAAGGTGAAAAAGGGACACGAAAAAAGAAGAGGAACAGTGATAAACACATGAATTGTGGGAAAGAGACAGGAGAGACAGTCAAAAAGAATGATTATATATAGATGCAGTGAAGGGGCAGACAGGTTGGCAAAGGAAAAGACAAGAAAAGGAGACACAGTGAATGAGCGGTATGCCTTCTCCATGACAGACACAAATATGTGGTGAAGAAAGCAGATGAACAGCAGACATCAAAAAGCTAGTTATGCAGGTGAAGATCTCTACTAATCATTAGAGTGCAGTCACTCTCACACACACAAAACAGCATCTCTATAACAAGCCCTGTATCTACAAATCATTAGCATGTGTAAAATGGAAGAGAACGGGCGTTTAGGACAGAGAGAAAATACAGACGTGCATGTCAGGTCAGCTGTTTCATCATGCTCAGTGTTTAGTTTGAAAGCAAAAGAAACTAAAACTAAAACATTTGTTTTTATTACAGACAAAAGGACTGTACAGTAGCAGTCCCAATCTCACATGCTAGAACTTACTATTATTTATTTTTCATTTTGTTTTGTAGGCTTATATTTTCTTTGAATGTTGAACATTTAACTCGTAAAAAAATGACAAGGCTAATGCAGTGCTTATGTTATACTTTTGTGAGCTATTTGCAATGTTGTCCTTTCTGTTCTATTAGGTTCTCTGTTAAGCTCACGTGGAAAGTGCCCCCTAGTGTTACCAGTCAGTTTTCAGAGAACCATTTTGAGGACGCTCCTCATTTGGTTAAATCAAATAAATGAATAGATGAATAAATAGGGTCTATAGAACAAACTATTTTATCTTTCCTATGGGATTGTTAAAAAAGAGTGGGAAATAACTTTAATTTTAAGGAATGGAGGCAGTATGTTTTCATATTTATATCCTGTATATGATAGTTGATTAGCATTCTGCAGTTTAATTATCCATTATCATTTATGTAATACATCAGACATCAATTCAATTCAGTTCAGTTCAATTTTATTTATATAGCACCAAGTCACAACAACAGTTGCCAAAAAGTGCACATCAATACACACAGACATATTTGCCACAAGACAAATGAGTACAGCATGTCTCAAAGCCATATGAATCTTGTCTTTTGACCATGAGACAAGGCCTTGGCACTTGTTCACAAAAGTTAATGAGCTTTAACCCACACTTCGTCAGGGCTTCATCAGCTAAATTTGTCTGTATTTTCAGGCTGTTTTTCTTCTCTAGCACCAAGGCTGACCTGTTCAAATAATTACTTAAGTGGTCATAGCACACCGACAGTCCAAAGACAATTCCCTTTTCAATTGTAAGAACAAAAGCTACAGGGACACACCAGAAAAACTGTACAGTCTGGAATAGCCAAGCAATATAATCTTGTGATTAGTTTGATAATGTACTGTACATGAATGAATTTTAAACTTTCCTAACAGTCCAATTCTGCAACAGAAACATATGTGAAATAGAAATAATTTCATTTTATATTAAAAAACAAATGATTAAAATTTAACTAAAACAGTTCGCATGAAATTCTCTCCAGTACTTGTCAGAGTTAGTACATGCACTACTCTTGTGGATGTTTGCATCAGACTGTATATGACTGTTTAATCAACATATTCCTACTGGTTTGCTTTCTAGACATGAATCATAATGTTTTTAAGTGACCTGGATTAAGGATTTTAGTTAGAAGGAATGATTTTAATTAATGCTAGTAAGAACTTCTGAACTTCTATAACAAGTGATAAGATTGATGAAGATCCTAAAAGAGTATGAATGTTGAAAATCCGGTTGCAACTACAAGGAGAAACAAATATACAAATAGCTCAAACTGAGTGTTCATTCCAGTACCACTATTTCAGCCTCACTGTCTTGCCTGATTGTAACTCCATGCTCTACTTACCCATACAATTAAATCAGGATCAGTTCTCGCCATTAAAAGCAAATAAACCTAAACCTAATTTAGTTTTTCCTGCACAGACAGTCTCCAGCAATTTAAATGTAACTGTACTGGACTGAAGCAGTGTGCAGGTTTAAAAATGTCACTGTAAAATATATCTACATTGTTAAGGCTCAAGGTCATTGCACAGACTCCCACGTGTCTATTTTGCAATCTAATTATTCTGTGTAGCCTGTTGCTTCAATTGACGCCTGTACTTGTCCTTCACCCTGAATTTCACCCCTGGATTGCTCCTCCTTTGCCCCACCGTTAGATACAATCAGTTGGACACATCTCCAGTTGTTTGCACCAACCAGCGTGCAACATTTTTTACCACAGCTGTTATGGTGATGAATGTCAATTTGTTATTTTTAGAATGACCAGCTCCCTGCTGTTTCTCTTCCTTGTGTTTTTCTGCCTAAAAGAAATAGCATTAATTGTGTTTGGCCTGTGACCTGGCCGGTTCACTCATGTTCATTTATTTAGACTTTGGTATTCTAATCGTGTAACAAACCTGTGACAAACAAGAGGTGCTTGTCTAAGTCTGGAGGCAAGTATAACTCACTGCACACACCGACTTTTGCAAAAACTTTAGGCTGTGACTAGATTTAGTAGCGCTACTCTTCTTTTCTTTGTTTTCTTTTTTTATTATTTTCATGAAACATCAAAAAGTAATATTTCTAACTCTAATGGCATGTTTTATGTAATGTATTTACTGGCTATGACTTCCAAAAAATAATCAGCATCCGCCCTTGACATGTGAAGTAAAAGTTCTTGTATTTATAACATATTTATTAATGTGGTGTAGCTACAAATCCCCTGGGGGTTGCTTTAGGATGGACATTCATTGAAAAAAGCTACCAAATCAAACATGCAGAGCTGCCCACTGTGGGGACGCTTTTGGAATAAGTGACCAGCTAAAAGCACCTTACTTTTTTCATTTAAGTTTTGTTAAGTTTTACAATTGTTCAGTTTCTGTTATTTTACATGATTACTAACTAAATGCTTGCACGATCTATACTGTTTCAAAATAGTCAATTTACATGAAGTCAAAACGAGTGAGCTCTCCCATCTACTTTACATTTGTACAAACTACACATTAATTAGTATGAGGAACCAAACCCTTTAAATGCTTTTAGATTCTACATACAGGGGCTACATTCATTAAGTTTCATAAGAAACAGTAAATCATAATTAATGTCAGGCTTATTTTGACTGCTTTATAACATATTCCTTAGTTCTGTTGGCAATATGCTGCACTAGGGATGGCACAAACGGTAGTAACCAGACCGAAAAGCAGCGCACATTTCGGTGCTTTATTTTCCTGAGCTGTGATACACTTTAGATTCTAGCCAATCATTTTACGTTTCCGAGGATAGTAGGCGGGTCCAGGTACGTACGTTCTTTTAGAGCAGAGCTACAGATTAAAATGCCCCAGGCGAAGCGGTCAAAAGTCTGGCTGTACTTCACAGCAAAATATGCAAACTCAGCAGCCTGCAACAAGTGCTTTAAGCTGATACTGTGATTGTCACGGTTTGCCGGGGCAAGCCGTGTGGAGGTGGAGAAAGGACCCAAAAGGCGGCAGCTCTGGTGCAGGTGAGTATTTATTTACAGGAGTGGGTACAAACAGCAACGGGGTGTGAACATGAAACCGAAAACCTAAACTGGGTAAACTAACAACACAAACCAGGAATGACGGTGCAGGGAGATCCGGGGAAATACACATGAAGAGACGCAGGGAGACCGAGGGGAAACAACACAGACGAACCAGCAACTACCATGACAGAAGACAAACTTAAATACACTCAGAGAACACAGGGAGATTACACACAGGTGAGGAACACAGCTGAGAGTGATTACGTGACGAGAGTAGGGAGACAAACTGAAAACACTCACATAAGACGCAGACCTTCACAATAAAACAGGAAACACATACTAGCAATGACATAACACACCAACTTAACACAGACTGGGGGACACAGAACATATGAACATGAACTATGAAACAGAAGAGTATAAACACCCAAGGTGACCAAAACCACAGAATACTAATAAACTAAACATAAACACGGAGTCGCAGACTCCGGATCATGACAGTGATACTGTCAAAGGAGGTAACACCTCAAATCCGATGAAACACCTGGCGACGTATAGCATTTTTTTTAAAAGCCAAGAAATGCGCCGTATTTGATAGCTTGCTGTGAGACCTCACACCGAGCGCATCTGCTGCGGGTGGGTTGCCTGTTATCGGACCCGGAGTTAGCAACATCCCCAAAAACCCAAAGAGTAGAGTCCTGGCCCCTAGCCCTGCCAGTGTAGCAGAAATGATGACGGATGATGATGCAGCAGCAGCCGTTCTTCTCTGCGTGAGTAATTTACGTTGAGTAGGCTCACCACGTTATTACATTAATGCATGTAAGGTGAACTAGCAAACATCATCATAGCTACATGCGGCTGTCTTCTTGTTTGATGGCAGATACTCCCTTCACTCTGGCCAAAAAGGCTAAAATGACCAAAGAAAAAGTGGAAAACAGTTAAACATGAGAGGTTTTTGGACAAAGTTTGTGTTTTTTCCATTGTTTAAGCACTGCTTCCAGTCAAGAGTGATACCATATATGCCCCATAGCGGCAGAAAAGGCTAACATTGTTATCTTTTTACAAAAAAACAGCTGAACATGAGAGGTTTTTGGACCAATTTTGTGTTCTCCATTCTTTAATCACCGGTTTGAGCACCGTTTAAGCACCGGCACCGTTTCAAAAGTACCGGTTTGGCACCGGTATCGGATAAAACCTAAACGATACCCATCCCTATGCTGCACTGATTACAATGAGAGAAAAACTGAAACAGTATCCCAGTACTGTGCTTTAATCAGTGCTAACTGCTCCAAATCTGACCCTGTTGACACTAAAACAATTCATCAACTTATTAACAGATGTATTTATAACCAGTAAGAAGGAAAATACAGTTTTCTCACATGACCTTAAAAACATACCATTATACAATATATGCTACCTCTAGTCCTCCTTTAAAACTGATTGTCAGTTGATCCGTGATGGACTGGCGACCTGCTTAGTGTGTCCTCTGCCTTTGGCCCGCTGTCAGTCCCCATGTAACTTTAACTGGATAAGCAGAAAATCCAGTTCAGAAAAGAAATTGATGGATGGGCGACTACTACTCTCAATATATGTATAGTATGTGTGGGTGTGTGAAGGTTCATGTGCATACGGACGATTCTAGAAGTATTTTATGGGCTTCATCCAACACAGCGAGTTGACTGTATAGGTTACTGAGGTTCAAGCTTATATCCTTGTTAAATGTTTTATGAGAAAGGCCGAGAAGTCACGCGTATCACCTTCACAATTCTGTGAGTAAGAAAGACTGAGCCATCTATTCAGCTGAAGATGGGTTCCAGTTTCTCTGGCTGCTTCTTCATTAGCCAGAATAACCTAAAAGACTATGCATTATTTGACTTTGCTTGTATCCATATTTTTTCATGTTTCAATTAATTGATAGGTTTGATAAAAAAAAAACAAACAATCTTTTTATACCATTTTATCTACAGTTTCTACCGTAACAGAAAATACTGCACAAATGCATCAGCTGTAATGTTGGTAGTCCATCCATCCAGCCATCGTCCAGTATTCTGAATGCATAAATATAATGAATGTACTTGTTACTTTTTTAATTTTTTTAATTTCAATTTTTGTAAAACTTTTTTTGGGTTAGGGTGCTTTCTGTTCCATTAGCCCTGTGGGAGCCTAAGAGTTCAAATGCTTCTTTTATGTCCTGAAGAGTATAAATTTATTTTTATTTCAAATTAAGGAAAAGTTGGAAAAAAGAAATTTTATTTTGATATTTTATTTAAAATGTATGAATTTTACTTTATTGTTTACAGAGACCCCAAGGTCCAGCAGGAGTTATACTGATCATGCCTCAAGTCTGCTGCAATTAAAATACCACCAAACCATTTACACAGTGAACATCACATGACTGCCCGTGCGCTTCTGCTAGTGACTCTGCTTACTCTTAAAGCACAGTGAGTGTTTTAGTATGCCAGATGCAGCCTATAGTCAGGCCACAGCCCTACAAACCTTTAAAACAAGTGAATGGCAAAAGAGCAGGCCACAGCCCTACAAACCTTTAAAACAAGTGAATGGCAAAAGAGCAAAAAGGAAATGGTTTTGTGAACAGTGAAATAGACCCGTATGAACAGAGTACTTGTCCCTCTCCCTGAAAGCTAACAAACACTGGTGTTGCTGTGTACCCAAACAGAGTCGAGTATACAGACATCAGTGCTCTTTTCCAAATCAGAAGAAATGTGATGCATCTCTTTGTGCAATTTTGACAGAAACTTAGTGAATCCTGATGAAGTTGGATTAAATAGATATCAAACAGCATTTACTGACTGTAACTAAAATTACTGCCTTGCATGAAACTGAAAAAAACATTCAGAACCAACTAAGTCTAAACAGAGAAAATGTACACAAAAAATTAAAGACTTGTACATATTATACTTCGTTTAGAAAAGAAATCAAGAATCAATATCCCTTGGATATATTGATTTGTGTGTTTTCACTGCATTCTGCTACCAAGCTGGCCATTTACACTTGTTGTGGTCTACAGTGCACCATTTAGTAACACTCCTGGAGAGGTGCACGTCAGGCTAATTTGATTGGCACAGAATCAAATACATCTGAGACTGATTGATCTGCCACCGGTCATGGCCAATCACCTGAAAGCTGTCGGAGTGCAGTCACAAGCCAATTGATCTATATATGTCAATTTTATTTATTTATTTATTTATTAGCATGGCTTCAATCCAGCTAACCCCGCAAAACATAAGCTAAACGATTATAAACACAAAGTACCATTATATAAAATAAGAATAAAATGATGACAATAAAAGTTAATGTATATGGATACATCCACAATGAAATGGAGAAAATTATGTGAAACATTTAAAGCGGAACATAAGAGAGAGTGAGACGGCTAGATTTTTTATTTTTTTTTGCAATAAGACCCATATGAGAAATTTCTTTTCTTGCCCTGTGTCCTTGGCTCATTAAAACATATCACTACTCTTGTCGTGGCGACCCAGTAGGAACACGTCTGTGGCCTATTCAGGTTAGTGACCATTAAAAATATTAAGCTAGAAGAAACGGGGGGATAAAGATTAGATGGATCAGAAAGGACAGAAGAGGCAGAAGGGATGTTGAGGCAGACATGCATTGGATGAGAAAGAAGTCTGCATTTTATTGCCGAGCCTCATCTATCTGCCTCCTTCAGTCTCCTCGATTCTTCTCCTCGTTTGCTGCCATAGGGGGTAATGTAGCATGAAATATGTACTTAAAGCCAAGCTCAGGTGCTGCCATAAAAAGAATAAGAGACTGTCTGGGTCCACGTGTCTGTGTCTGTGTGCGTGTGTGTGTGTGTAAGCAACTCTACTGTGTGTGTATATGCATATGTGTAAGCACTGTAGCATGTATTTAATTTCCTCACATGATTTGCATAAAGCCTGTGTGAAAGTACTGCAGAGGATTCAGATGTAAGAAACAGCAGCAGTAGTTTTGCGTCTGTGTTTGCATATGCGCATGTATGTGTCCGAAAGCATATGAGAAAAAGACTCCCCCACCATTTCTCATCCACACGTTACTCCTCTGTGTTAACGAAAGATGTGAAGGCATTAACATAAACTGAAACACACATACTCGGGTGTGAAATTACCTGTTTTTATTGCAATTCAGTGAGGAAGGTGAAGACAGGAATTGGCACAAATTTATGTTCTGTCACCTTCTGTGAATAAATTGAATAAAGGTTTTTGCACTGCAATTGCAGCAAGTGTCAACCTTCTAAAATTAAGCCAAAATGGGTGTGCCAAAAACTGTAGTTCCTCAAACGGCCACTTGAGGCTGAGTGTAAAAGTGAGCAATCTACAAAGACACCAGTGTTAAAATGTAGTCATTATTTGGTACAAAAAGGTCTCTACAACTATTTTTTTTCTATTGTTAACTCTACTACCTTATTTTGTTTTTCTTTTTGAATACTTCTTCTTTCAGCAACTCCCTTTAGGGGATGCCACAGAGGATCAACTGTCTCCATCTTTCTATCCTTAGCATCCTCATCTGTCACACCGCCCCTGTACATGTGTTCTCTGTGGTCGTCATGTTTTCCTCCTGCTTGGTAGCTCCATATTCAACACCTTTTGTCCAATATATCCTCTGCAAGTGTTCAAATAATCTAAGCCTTTCCTTTCCAACTTTGTCTCCAAGCTGCTCAACCTGAGCTATCTCGCTGATGAACTTTTTTCTAATGCTGTCCCTCTTGGTCACTCCCGATGAAATTCTTACCGTCTTCACCTCTTCCTACTCTTTTTGTTAGTGCCACTTTCTCTAAACCATCTATAACCATCTTATAAACGTTCCTTTTCACTCTTGATGCTATCCTTCAGTCTACAATAACTCCTAACACTTGTCTCCACCTGCTTCACCTGTCCTCTCTTTGTCACTGCACTGCACTGTCCGCTGTCTTGGATGATCCCAGGTATTTAAATTTATTTGTTTTTAACTAACTCACCTATTTAAGGTTTGCATTATTATATTCATTGACACTTTGACTGACAAACAGATGCTGACATAGGCAGTTATAGCCAGGATATCTCTGTTAAGGGGCGTCCACAGAGGAAGATGTATTTATTTACACCACTGTAATGTATCAGCACCTTTCACTCTCATTGATCACATTCCTTCCTGTTGAGAATAGTGTAACTCGGGACCTACCCACTTTGCATCGCCAGTCTGTCGTCACTTGAAATTGCTGAATGTTATTGACTTTCTAGACTTTGCCTCAAGCTTACTGGAGCCACTAAACTGAACCTTTTAACTTTTGGAGAATCCATCCATCTAGGGAGTTTAGAAACCATTGAATCTTACAACACGCCTTTGAAGTGCAGGAAAAAGTCAGATTACCTGAAGGAAGGAGACACGGAGAGAACAAATTCTACACAGAAAGGCCTTTGGTATGAGGTGACAGCACTCTATTTTTGGTACATTCATCTTTACTTTATATTTGAACAAATATTTGCAGCTATCTGTGTCTGCCCATGCACACATAGAGTCTATATATCTGCCTTGTTAACCAAGCATGCTAACGTTAGCTGATAATTTGACAATCCACCCCTTTGTCCAGATTCAGTTATTTCTACTGTACATTACAAAAAAAGATGGCAGTGGTTAAAATGATGATGGTTTGAGGCTTCAAAAACACACCATTACAAACGTGTGGGTGATGTCACGGCGACACACTAAACCTGAATGATCACTTTTAGCATCTTAACATTCACTCTGGATTGTGTTCCAATTTATATTTGACTTAAACAGATTTGTGAAAACAAAATTTTACCTTTTGTGGGGGGTTACATGTAACTATTATTGCTTGGCAACTACACTGTAATGACAAGATTTCCTAGTATTTCTGTTGGTTGCCTGGCAACTTCATAGAGGTAACTAGCTCCAGGATGTCAGTAGACATAGAGTGAAGAAAATATAGCACATAACTCCAGATAAAACCACAACATGTCATTTTCAGAGGTTTAGAGCTGCTTGCAGGCATATTTTTTTAGCTCTGCTGTGAGCCAGACTAGTTGTTTGTAACTGCTTTAAGACTGAAGCAAACTTAAGCTAATGATCTGCTAGTTCCACAAACATAACAGCGGTAAGCTTATTTATGTTCTCGTCTGTCTGGGCCAAAACAAGAAAGACTTATTGCCAAAAAAATATCAAAGTTTACTTCACAAAAGAGTGTTCAGATACCTATACATAATCTAAAATAATCTTAGACGTGACAAATGTTTGTTTTTTTTAATGTCCTCCTTTGGAAAGGCAAACAACCCATTCTTATGTAGAAATAACAGCACCTGTTGCAGCAAAACCATGCTCTGTGAAACTTTCTGTGAGAAAGTAAAGACTGACTCAGAATGACCCTAATTGAAGGTCAAATTCTCCAAGACATAGGTACATCTCCAATTCGCCCATCACCTTCCCACACCGCCACCCTACTTTGTCCTCCTCCCACATCCAGTTCCAGGAACTTCCTTTTAATAAACTGCTGCTGTCATTTATCTTTTCAGTTATCCATCCATCTATCCACTAATTTATCCAGTCCTCTTCTCCATCCTTGCCTCGTCTTCTCCATCCTTGCTATCTGATTTCCAGATAGCCTACCTCTTAGATTGCTCAGACTTGACTCATTCCAGCTACAAAGAGAAAAATCCAAATCACTATTGATTCCACTCTCATGAAAAATACATTTTGCGCATTAGGATTCAGTCTCGGCCCCCTCTTTCTGTATGCCCACTGCGTCTTGTCATATCCTAATCTCCACCCTCTATTCCTCCGCCCCTCCTATGCCCTCTTCACAGTAGGTGAGAGGTATATTTTCCTTCCATACATCTGCCGAGACTTCTGTCTTCTGATCGATCTCTAGCTTCAGCTCTCCAGGTCCATTAGGACGAGTGTTTATGCTGGAAATATCAATACTTTTACTCCTCTGTCTCCGTCTCTGTCTATCCCCCTATCCTTTTTATACTCAACTCTTTCCCTCCCACTTCTAAGTTCCCTACCCTCCCTGGTTATACCCCTCACCATCATGATTTAATTTTCCCACTTTGACACTCAGAATTTTATTTCGTCAAAATAGCTTTGCCTCTATTTCCCTATTTTTTCTTAATATTACTGTCTGTTTGTTTTCTCTGCTCTCATTCAGCCTAAATTGTCTAAAACTGTTAGTACTGAAATTGCTTTTCCCCACAAGGGGCTGAAAAAATAGATAGTGTAGCTTTTGTCACAAAATTTAACTCTTTCTATTGTAATCGAAGACTGACCAAACATTCATAAAAACACAAGCACAATACATATGCAGTTTTCTGTATCCCAGCAGCTGTTTAGGATGTATTTAGCCTGTCATTTCCATTGGATAAGCTTGTTTCTGTTTGCTAGCCAATTTGTCCTGGCTTTTGGTAGCTACATCCTGTCTCTATATCTTTATGACACTTCAATTTGCAGTGTTTTTCCAATTCCTGCATGACTCCTTCCAGAATACAGTCATACTGACTATTGCCTTTATAAATTCCACCTGCAAGCTCACCTATGACGAAGTAAAATCACATATTAAACATGAGAAGGAAGAGCAGTATAAGGAAAGAATACATATGAGCTCATATTAGAAATCTGCACATCCACACACAAAATTGCTGTCCACCAGTTTTTCATCGTCAGCATGTTCTTCCTCTAACATTCAGCTACTATTGCAGTCTTCAGGGTATAAAAAAGCAGTTTGTTAAGATAAAGATAGCTCCAAAAAAGACACAGAAAAAGAGCTACCAAAAAATTACAATAAATAAATAAAAATGGATGAATAGTACCTGAAAGTAATTTTGTAAAACTGTTCACTGAAGCCTCATCAGATATGGTCTCAGTGGTAGGATGGCTGTCAAGAAGCCATTCTTAAGGAAGGATAACAGAAAAGGCTGAGATGTGCGTAAAAACTGGACTGTCTTGGTTGGGGCTGCATTTCAGCCAGTTATATTGGAGATCTTGTTATAATTGATGGAATTATAAACTCAGAAAACTACTGTCAGATTTTGATCCACCATGCAGTACCATCTAAAAAACATCTGACTGGCAACAGCTTCATTTTTCAGCATGACAATAATTAGAAACACACTCCCAGTGCAGTAAAAGCGTGCCATATACAAACACAGTATGGACTAGACTCCCCAGAGCCCGGACCTCAACATTACTGAAGCAGCGTGGCATCATCTTGTGAAATTGTTCCTTTATACGCTTTGTAGATTTATCCAAATTCTGTTTGCACATTTTCAATAAATCACTGCATCCATTTCCCATTTTCCAAGAAAAACATAAAGACATGGGGATGGCTCAAAACTTTTGCACAGTGCTATAAATTGCAGTATGAAAACAATGATTAGTACAGTTTGCTCTAAATGTGGTTTAGGTAATAAATGTGACTTTTATGAAGCGACTATAATATCGCGTAAGAGCCAAGACGGAAAACATTAACAGAAACGTTCCTCAGTGTGTAAAGAGGTTCTTGAGGGATGTACTTGAAAGAAACTTTTGTTTGTTTGTTTGCTTGATTGTTTGTATATTTGTTTCTTTAGTTTGAGCCCTTGTAGCCTGCAATTTAAGGATAAGTGATAAGTGCCACAGATGGTTTAGACATGCACGTATTCTCCCAAACATACAATGGCCAACAACATTTATCTCTGTCAGGGTTTCTAATTGCAGTATTTATCATCTAATCACAGCAGGACATCAGGAAGTGACAGGGCTAGAAGCACAACAAAAAGCCCTCTTCTTTTGGCTCTCTGTGTTTGCCGTCACACGTGATTTTGTTTGTACCGAGTGAGCAAATGCCGTAACAGCGCCTTCATTAAATATAATCGAAATGATCAGAGAACAGATTGAAAAAATTTACATGCAACCATAGGTGCCAAATATCATCTGAATGTAGATCATCTGGAGCTGTGGTGATGGAAAGGTTAAGAAGCCTGCTGGAATATCTAATCCAGCCCTTCCATTTTCTACCTATAAGTTTATGTTTCCAGTGCTTATCATGACATACATAAGGCTCCCCAATCCATCTATCGCTGCTGATATCGGCACACCATTTTACTATACAGCGATAGGATCAAGTCTTTTCTTTATATGTGTCCACATGTGCACAGACATGTGTTTTTGTGTTTTCCTGCTTACAACACATTTGGCTCCTCCAGTGTCAGACCTGTCCTTATCACTGACTGGAAAAACAACTCTACAATCCTTACAGTGTAATAGAGAGACAGACATCAGGCAATGCACAGGGAATAGTAAAGGGAAAAGACAAAGACTGAGAAGTAAAGAGACAAAATGAAGTTATTTCATTATGTCTCTGAAAGATTGCAGGGTATTTTTTTTTCTTGTTTCTTTTCTGTTTTTGTTTTGTTTGCCATTATCCTTTTCCTATCTAGCTCGCTGTGGATATTAAGGGCGGCTCTAAACCCCTGGACATGAATAAGGACATAATGTAACCCTGCTGTGGAAAATACATATTCTGTTGTAAATTGGCTATATATGAACATTTTCATGGAAACATAGCTGCACAGGGAGCAAGTAAGAGAATGTGTGTTCTGCTGGCTGTGTGTGTGTGTGTGTGTGTGTGTGTGTGTGTGTGTGTGTGTGTGTGTGA
>NW_005187404.1:441485-447379 GCF_000239375.1 Pundamilia nyererei
GTTTGTCCAGTTCTCTCCCGTGCACGAGAAACATAAAGAACTTTGCCTACTCGTGTCTTGCTTTGCTGTGTTGTTAAATTGTCTTGAACGTTCCAACAAATAGGTTTATGATACAAACCTATCAATAATATTCAATATCTATAAATTTAATGGGAAACGTCATTTTTGTCTCTATTTCCTAAGATCTCACAATCCTCCCCCCAGCTCCCTCCAAGGTTCTCTATCAAAATTCATCACCGACTACCGTCTACCTTTTCTACCTTCTCCCTGTAGATCTCCTTCTCCCTCCCCACAATCTGTTCTTGTGCTCTGTATCCACTCCCCCTCCCCTTCTGTTCTCCCAGTCTATAAGGCATAACCAGCCTCTTGTGTCAGGGTTGGCTTGGCTTTGGTGTTCTGCTACTTGTTTCTCCTCTTCCTTCTCCCACCGCCTGGGTTTTGTTCCCTCAGCCTCTAATCGGCTTTTCTGGGTTTGGGTTTGTCTCTTCCTAACTTTACCCTCTCTCGTTGCCACAGGATTATCCCTGTCAAAGTGGCTGGAGTTCCTGGCTTGACGAGTGAGTCTATCTGCGTGTGAGGGATATTCCTGCATGTGTATGTCCACACGCATATGCATCTTTGTTCTTCTTTTTTGTTGTTCTTGTTCTTGTTTGTGGGGGATTTCCCCCCCCCTTTTGCAACCCTGATCCTCTGTAATCACTGTGAGACAATCCTGTAATACCCCATAGGTTCAAAGGCTCATCTGTAAGTGTGTGAGAAATAGACTATGTGTGACAGAGATGTTTACTCTTTTAACTCTTTTGACTTTGAAGCACCCTTCAAACATATATTCCATTAAAAAGAAAGTATGCAGCCATGCTAGTGGCATCATGTCATAACCATCCTCATGTGGCGATGCTTTGAGATAAACACTAACGTAAACACCACTAAACTCTGGCAAACTCAGTTTACTAAGTTGGCTTACTATTTCCAAATTAGCACTGAACATAAAGTAAAGCTGGAGAGACAGAATGTCTACAGCCTTGCCGTCATTTAGGCATAAAACACAGCTTTGCCTAAATTAAAACACTGACTTAGTGATGGCTGTAGATGAGAAGTTGGAGGATCATCAAATTTATTCCAATTAATCATCCAGGGAACAAGGCAACCATGACGCCCCTGCACTGTTGACACCATAATCAAAAGGTAATGCTTAAACTGAACAGACAAAGGGGTGGTCAAATAATTGTAGCAGTTTGATCTATGCAGCTGATCAACCACATGGCACTACAACTCTGAGCAGGAAGAAAACAGAAGGGTTGGCAGCCATTTGGGGACTGGCATTTAGTCTCCGCGTCTCCCTTCTTCTTTTGTTCCTCTCTTTCAGCTCATTTCCATCCCTCCATCCCCTCTTTATTTAACTGGCTGTCTGTAAAGGTCCTGCTGTCAGCCTCCACCTGTCCCTGTCACCATAAACAAAGACAACCAAGAGACACAGCACTCCCCCTGTTCTCTCTGGTGTCTGCTACCTTTTCTTCCCTGTCTTCTTCTCTAACTTTTATTTTCTCCTCTCTTGATTTTCTCTTCCCCTTCTCCCCTTCTTTGCCTTGCACCGCCCCTTACTCTTTATTACTGTCCCCTTGTTTCTCACTCATAAAAATATCATTTTTGGTTTTTCCTTCATCTTGGCCTTATGACACACACACATATATATATATATACACACACACACACACACACACACACACACACACACCCTGTCAACTGGCTGCTTTCAATATATAGGAAAAGCCGTTTCTGTTCACCTCCTTCTGTCCTGTTTATCTGTCTCTATTTGCAGTTACCAGACCCCTTTAATAATTCAACAAGTCCTTTTCTGTCCTTATAAGTTGTGAAACTGACCAAAAATATAATGAGCTTATATGTGCATAAAAGAAGACAACAGTGCATTCATCTCAGTCGTGCCCTTTTTCTACTGTTAAGTCCAGATTTTTATATTCTGGCCTCCTTTACCACGTACAGAGCCTCAGCAGACTGCAAATGTCTGCATTATGCAAATCACTTCCTGCCCGCACAAACAAGCCGGGACCAATCAATGTCAATCCCCATTCCCTCGGCCAATCAATGTCATTCCCTCTCCTACAAAACTGGGTCTAATCGAAAGGCATTGTTCCTCAGGTCCTGCATGCTAAATTAGGAGGGCCAGCGTGTCTAAAATTCTCACATTCCACACTGTACCACATAACTTCAAGAGCCATCAGTGTATAACAGGAGCAGATGAGGGAGAACATGATGCCTTAAGACTCTGAGACAAGAGACAGCAAGCCAGTTTTGGAACCTTTTTCAAATACTGGCAAGTAGGAAATTATACAAGGACATCCAGGGGACAACCTTTTTCCCTAGGGTGTTAATGACACTAGCACTGGTGTCAATCAAATCTATACTCCCAGCTCTATTGCATATATCACACAACTTTTGTAGTCAGGTGTTGATTTTGTGTATCAAAGTGCATTACGATTCATTACAGGCAATTCGTGTCTTACTCATCATTGCATCTTCTGTTTAAAGGTGTATCCTTCCGATTGAATCAAAGAGAGAAGACATATATGGTGTCTATTTACAAAACTCTACCACAAAGATTGCTTACTAACTTACAGTGTCAGGTCACCGGACATATTAACACTAGCTGTACCTCGTTATTCACACTCAACTTGAAAAAAACTGTATATAAGTACACTGCTGCCAATGAAAGAGAATGAAAGAGAGATCTCAATGTCAGTGAGATTACCTGTTTAGATTATGGATGTAATGTGATAATAAAAACTAATCATAATAACAAAAACAACCAAACATAATTTCTCCTTAAGCACAGATCCAGAAAATGCTGCTCAGACCCAAAGACACTATCAAAGAAGTAGGGAGAAATTATTAAATAAATTATTTTATGTATTATTGTTTCCCCTTGAACGTCCCCATTTTTTTTGTTTGTTTGCTTGCTTTGTTGTTAATGCCAGAAGGAAAATACGCAAAGGTTGTGACAAACAAGGTCCCCTTTGCTAAACGTCCAGCAAGGACATCCAAATAATGTTCATAATGAATATCCAGACATTAAGAAAGTTGGAAATACTTTAATCTTTACTTTTATTTATCATCTTCTTTTCTGCTTTTAATCAAAAAACATAGAACTGGATAAGATGAGTTTTCTTTAGACACTTAACTCTGAGGGTAAGACAGTGTATTAGACCATCCAAAGAGCAGCTACGTATATTAATTTAGAACATCTCTACTGGATTTTTTGACGGGCACAACTTTACTGGGAACACAAGCCATTGCCATGTCACACACATATGTCTTACTAAGGCACTAATATTCCAACAACGGACAACATGGAAGTGACAAACACCGCAGTTCCTTAAATAGTTAGAAACAATCTTGAGAAATACCCACAGGCCCCTGTGCTAAATTGCCCAAATGTACAGCAGGAACATGTTTACAGCTTGGTACAAGAAACAGCTCTGGGCCCCATAGTTAGTTTCATTTGCAGTGCATTGCTTAAGTTACTGCCTATCTTGTAACAGCGTATAATGAAGTATATTGCACAAGAACACTATTATATCCTTTTCCTTTCAATCAACCCAAGCATGGCTTTGCTCTAATTGGCTTCACGTTACGCAGTGTGCGCAGACAATACATTTTTTTGCAAGAAACATACCACCAAGCATGTACTGTACTCACCCTCAAAGCTCTCTCCCTTCTAAAACCTCATCTCACTTTCCATATTTTCTTTAATAGTCTTGGGCTCCTTTTATCTTGTAAAGTGGTGGAGCTCATGCAGTCTGTGTGGTGTCATTAAAGTCAGTGAAGCTGGTCTTAATTGTTGGCGAATTGGTCTTTTATGACTAATGAAACCTCTAGTATAGGCTGCTTGTACTATTTAATCAGTCATCATGTACTCTGTACCACCTACACACTCTGCACTGAGATAATGGGAGTGAGGGAGAAAGTGTGAACTGAAGTATGGGAAGGGAGATGGAGAGAGAGAAGCAGACAGAAGATAGATAGACAGACGTCCTTTGGTACCTCTGACACACAGAGCTGCAGATTCACTCTGTTTCAGTGCAACTTACATTTTTAGCTTCAGAGGCTTATAAAAAGCTACTAAGACTCTCTGGCACCATGTTGTACCAGGTGTTGTGAATAAATAAGTTCCTAATACAGAAGAAAATAAAACAGTGTATATTCTTTTAACTGCATTGCATAGATGATCATTAATGACATAAAAATGTGTCGATCTCCTGGCCCACTGGCATAGTTCTTGTCCGAAAGGGGACTTTTTCCACTAAGGCATTTGTTTGTTTGTGTTTTAACTTATAATAATAATTTGAATTATTTCCTACCAAAGCTGTACATAAAATAACTGTTATTTTTTTAAATTTTATTATTAGGTGATGCAAAACTCACATACTGATTTCTTTTAGCGTAAACTCTCCAGCAAAACAACTAGTAACAATTCACTTCTTGCTTACAGTGTGTGTCGCTTTTTTGTCTTTATTTTCCATATTTTCCATCTCCATCTGCTGCATAATATACAGGAAAATGGAAATGTCATAAAAATGATTTTACAGTTTCAAATGAATAAAATTCAAAACTCTTGGGGCAGACGGTCACCTATACGGCAGTTCAGCATTTGCAGATCACTTCAGTGCACTTTATTGTTCTTATGGGAAGATACGATTACAGCAGTAATATAACTTCTGATTTTATAATTGCCTAACAAAAGTCAGGTCTTATTTGTTGAAAGTGTATCTCACATATTTTATAGTGAATGAAAAGTAGTCTGTTTTCACTCCTTGTGCACCCTAATTTGGTTTTGTTAAAGTCAATGGTGTCCTTTAGGCTGAGTTCAGTAATGGCCTGTATGCCACAGTAAGTCACTCCCAGCTCATCATATAAAAGTATGAAGACCTTTTTCAGCCGGCTGCTTTGCCAGCCGTGGACAGCTGGCAAGCTTCTACTGCAGTTTGCCTACAAACATTTGTGTACACACTACATTTTAATGTATTTGAACACTCGACAATAAATAAGGCATAAAAAATTGATATGTGGCTGCTTATTTCGCAGTATTTTACCTTCTTATCTCTGAGTCACCTCATCTATCCTAAGTGTAAACTGTCAGTCTGCTGTTTACCTCACCCGTCAAAGTGCCAGATGTGAAGCATCCATGTGTATTTATTCTTGAAGAGGCTGTAAAAATTTGTGAAAGGGGTCTCATAGAGGTTGTTGAGTCAATGAAGCTCACTTCTGCCTGCTGACGGTGATCGTAATGTGACTTGTTGAGGATATCCTGAACTTTTCTGTCAATAAGCAGTGTTGTTTTTACAACACTGCTTACTGACAGAAATAAACTATTTCCAGTATTCAAAGTTCTAAGTGTCCCAGGAACCTTACAGAGGGCCCAAAGTCAATCATGACTTTCAATAGCACTACATTTCTCACAAAAATTGCATCACTTCCGTTTTTTGCAGACAATGGCGCACATTAAACCATGTGATAGTTCATGCTGACAAAGTGATGACGATTATTCCGACATAGGAAGTGCTTTGATTAGCTGATTAGGTTGACGAAGCATGTGTCTGGATTATAACGTTTTTGTTGTTGCATGTGCTTTGTACATGACTTCTGCAAACCCTTTACTGAAAGGAAACTGCGGACTGGGACCTGTTCAATACATTATATGCAAGTGGATCTCCTTCTTTGCAAAAAGAATTATTGATATAAGTTATTAGGTTGCAATCCTACAGGGATTTAAAAACACAAACTGCACAGGGACTGCATTCAGGCCCAGTTGGATGAATATGGACTATTTTGGATTTGGATTTAGAGTCATACAGCACTACCTGTACATCCATCCATTA
>NW_005187404.1:447426-463909 GCF_000239375.1 Pundamilia nyererei
GGACAAAACGCTTGGACACTGCTAGCACGGGGCACCCACAGAAACGCAGAGCAGGAGATGAAGCATAGCTGAATATGTTTCCAAACCAACTTCATTCTAAGCCAAAGACTAGAAAATATGGTGAAGCATATCTTCCCTTTGGCTTCACCTGCACAAGTGCCAAGGTAGGTCTCCCCTGCAGAATTGGTTTTCGCTGGGCTCTTCAAATCACGGACAAACAGTATCCCACATTCTTGATTTTTAGTTCAAACACTTGTTGTAATGACTAACTACTCCTGACATTTTGGAGATGTTAGCTCTTTATACAGTAAAGTTACAGTGGGATACAAATAACATCAGGCTGATCCTGCCATGATTTGTTCCCCCTGTCTAAATCACGGACTAACAGTATCTCACAGTTGTTTATGTTTTTAAACCTATTTTGCACAGAGAGGCATTTTTTGAAAATGAATTGATAGCAATGTTGAATATTATTACACCGGAAAAAAAAACAACTACACGTAAACTAATCGCACCGTGACGCCTCAGCCTTTCTAAATAGAGGGACAGTAGCTGCGTGTGTGTAAGCCTGTAAAAAACGTAGATAGTCAGATTAACAGTATTTTGTCTCTATCTGCCATTCTGCAATTCATCTCATGTAAACAATAATGTGGCGGACAGCGTGACATGGAAAAAGGCACATACCTTTGACGTTGCATGACGAACTCTGTATTCCTCGTCCACACGTAAACGTAAAAAAGGAGTTATAAAAAATCTCTGTTTTTGGTGATTCGAAACACCGTTTACGTGTGGACGAAACAGCTGCGTTGTCAAAAATACTCATGTAGATGTGGATGTAGCATAAAAGAGTTAGTAGTTTATTTTATTACTACCTGTAATTTATTGCAGATTACTTGTATTTGCTTAATTGTTCACTAAATGTTTGAGTTGTGAAATAAACAGCAATGGAGCAAAATAAGGGTGTGTGTGGTTGGAGGATGTGTTTGTGCGTGTGCATGTGTGCGTGCACGTGCAGGAGGGGGGGGGGGGCATTTTTCTTGTAAAACAAAGGGGGCCTAGCAAAAAAAGTTTGGGAACCACTGCATTAATCCATCTTCTATTGCTTATCCAGGGCCGCGTTGCTGGAGCAGTGGCCTAAACAGAGAAGCCCAGCCCTCCCTAACCAATTACTTCAGCTCATACAGGAGAATACAGAGGTATTCCCAGTCAGCTGAGAGACATAATCTCTCTAGCGTGTACAGGGTTTACCCTAGGGCCTCCTCCTAGTAGGATATGCTCAGAACACCTTGCCCAGGAGGCTCCCTAATCAGATTCCTGAACCCTGTCAACTGGCTGCTTTCAATGCAGGAGAGTAGCAGCTCTACTCTGAGTCCCTCTGAATGACTGAACTTCTCATTGTGTATTGAGGCTGTCCTTCTCCCTGGAGTGGGCACTCCACCCTTTTCCTACTAAGAACCATTATCTCAGATTTGGAGGTGCTTATTCTCATTCCTGCTGCTTCACACTCATATATGAACCACTTCAGTTCAAGCTGGTGACCACCACCATGTGTAAAAAGCAGAGACAAGATCCTGAGGACACCTACTTACACCACCTGCCTCTAGTTAGAAATTCTGTCCATAAATATTATAAACAGAATTAATGACAGGGAAACTCTTGCGAAATTCAACACAATAAGCCAGATACCCCATGACATTGTAGAGGTGTGTCAACCAAGACAGCCCTACAACTTCTAAAGCAAATCATCCACCCAAGGGGGCCTGTCACTGAGAAGTTTTAAGTACCTGACCTCATTCCCAGTGATGGCCGAGTTATCCCCTTCATCACCAGACTCTGAAAGGCATATAAGTGGGATTGAAGAGATCCTCGAAGTATTGAAGAGATTCCCAAAGGATGTGAGCTTCCCCTACAGTCCCACAAGCTAACCAAGCCAAATAGGACTCCTTCTTCAGCTACATGGCTCCCTTCATTTCCAGTGTCCATCATTCGGTTCGGTGCAACCACCTTGCAGTTCTGTGCAGCTGGTTCAAAAATGACGGTGCATAACATGGTCCATTCATCGTCAGCATCCTCAGAATGCTGTCAAAGACCTACTGGAGGTGGAAATGGATGATCTCACAGACTGGGGCAGCCCACTATCACTATACGTTTGGATGTTCCAGGCCTGTCCAGTGTCTTTCCCACCACCCAATCTAACTACCAGGTAATAGTCAGTGGACTCTTCTTCACCCAAGTATCCAAAACATATGACCAAAGATTTGATGATACAACTACAAAATGGATCAGCTTGCTACATAGGTTGTCTTAGTGCCAGGTAGAGCAGGGCGATATGGCCAAAAATATTTATCACGATATATATTTGAAAATTTGCGATAACGATATAACTGACGATATAATTGATGCGAGACAAAATACAACTCCACAACATTACTAGCGCAAAAAGACAACCTTCCATTTATTTTCACTTAAACAAGAAGCTGGTTTTTATGTACATTAAAGCTTTATAAAAATGTAACAGTGCAAATGCAAATTCCTTGCTGAAAGTTTAACCAAAAGGCATTTCCAGTAGAAATGGGCTGACATATCCTGAGCATAACCATGTATAATGTCCACTGAAGTTAAAAAGAGGTGCTTTACAACATTAAACTGCAGTGTGCAGTACGCATTTTTCAGACCATAAGGTGAACGGGATTATAAGGCACATTAAGCGAAACAAAGCAGTCAGATAAATCAAACTTTATTAAACTCATTCTTCTTGCTTCCTCCACTTCTGTACCATTGATTCATTAATGTTGAATTCTCTGGCAGCTGCTCTATTCCCATGTTGTTGCAGTATATTAATGACTAACCTCGTATTGTGGATGGATTATCTCAGTTGTTCTCCTGACTGAAGATTGGTCCTTTTACAGCATCCTGCCATGCGATTGCATTTGTCTCTAACCATGAAGAACCTTCACATGAACTTTTATAAGTGGAAAAGTGTTAGTGTTCGTCCTCCAGCTTCACTGTTTATGTTATGCTAACATAGCTGTGTCGCTAGCGATCACGTAGCACATCATTATATACCAGCTAGCCCAACTTCAGTAACCCTACAAACGTCACTGCTGTTTAGTTTCCTGTCTTCATTTATGTTGGAAGTGATAGCAGAGCTGTACGTTTGATTTTTTTTCAGAAATCTCTCAGTCAGAACATGCAATATCATGCTTAGGTAACTAGCGAAACTAGCGAGCTAACTTCCGCTAGCTTCCTGCTAACTTCTAACTCCGTTAAATGTAATAACTTTTGTTTTCATGGATGCCTGGAAGTTAAACTTTATAGTTACACCTGGTAAAGCAGCAATGCTGATCGTTTTATTAAAGATGAAAGAATTTAGACAGTTTTTAACTCTAAGTGATGCTGCAGTGTTGTTTGACCTGAAGCATACGGAGTTTAGGACCCAGATTACTCCCAGATTTAAGAGCATCTTAGTCCGACAAATACGACACTAACAACAGCCGCTTGCATGTTCTGCAAAAAAATGTGCTTTGTTGTGTAAACACCAAACCAGTTCCACATCACGGAAGTTGCACCATTTTTACAAACCAATTCTGGTTCATCTGTTTCACTCAACGATCGGCCATGTGCGTATGAAAACAAAGGCACTGCGCATGCGCGTTTTACTCCCATTCTATCGCGATATTTCATTTTCCTATCATTGCCTAACATTATACCGGTATTATCGTGAACGGTATAATATGGCCCAGCCCTAGTGCCAGGAGCCCAAAAGAACTCACTTATGCTTGAAGATGGTGTTCTTTATGGATAGACTGTGGTTGACACAAAAGTCCAAAAACAGAACACCACTCAGATTAAGATCAGGTAGGCCATTCCTCCTGATGACGCCACTCCAGGTCTCACTGCCATTGCCCATGTTGAAGTCTCCTACCAGTGACAATGGAGTCACAAGGTGGGGCACCCTCCAGCACCAAAAGTAGTGACTCCTAGAAAGCTTAGTACTCTGAACTTTCATCTGGCACAAAAGTGCAGACAACCCTCTTGCCCAGTGGAAGAAACCCCAACATATAGGCAGTGACTGTGGGAATACAACAATCCACAGAAGGGTGGACCCATGTCACTTCTGGTTTGACCCCAGGCTGGCTCCCTCAAGCTAGAGCTCAGCAAACTGACACTCTCCCTCAAGCACTCTCCTGAAGCCAAGTTCAGTGGCAGGGCATAAGTAACTGTCCTGGGCAGAGTAAAAATGGTCTCTAGATGTTTTTCATTTTCCCATACGTGTAATGTGAATTGCCCTTTGTCTGGCTTATCACCACTTTGCCTTGTGAAACCCTACCTGAGGCATAAGCCCCCAGCAACATAACCCCAGGGATTATTGGGACACACACAAAAAAAAAACATGACAAGGTGGTGATTCACAGAAGGAAGCTCACAGACAGAAGGTGCCAGTTATTAGTTGCCACTTAAAACATCACAGCAAATAATGATGAACATGAGGTGTATCGAGGGCCATTAATGTCAGTAATGTCAAGGGTACATAGAATGGTGAAATGTATGTCTGGGGATTATGAGATTAAACCAAACCAAAGTGCAGAAATATTGATCCCAGGAGGGAGAGAAGGACTTGTTTGACCAGCTTTGCGTAAATTTATAGTAAAGTCATATGTAGGTGTGCACAAATCAAACTAGAAATTCATCTGGACTTATCATCACACAAAACAGCATGCTGTAAGAAGTTAAACCCATTCTTATTTTAACCAATTAAAACAACAATTAAAATATTTCCTTGGAACATTTTATAAATGTCACATGTACAGAACTGCTTAATGAAAGCAAGACGTATAGGCAAGCCCTTTATACAACATTTTATAATTGTATAATGAATACCCTGTATAAATGGCATTTACTTTGAGCTGGTAAGTTAAAGAAAAAAGAAAAAGTTACCATGTTAGTTATAGAGTTTTTTGGCCACTTGGGGCTCAGCACATTACCCCATTACAACAACATATGACACGTGTGTCATCATCAGTTGTCATCATGAAATTACAGTAATCTTCAGGGTAACAAATACAGGTGTTTAATTTGCACTGACCTTTTGTGTATGTGCATACACCATCATCGCCTACCTGTGTTCATACTGCTTCAAAGTACACATTGATGGATTCACCTCTTCTCATAGAAAATCAATCAGTTACTGAGTGGAACCTAAACAAATAGAGCTGTTATGACTGAGTTTCCCATTACGGCCCTGTCTACAAATTCTAGCCTTGCCTCACCTTGTTACACCTACACACAAAGACACACAGTAAACCATGACTGGTGAACCAACTAGGAAGTGGTTTCTACATTTGATAGAATGGGATAAAAAAGCAGAGCAAGGTCAAAGGGGAAGCTGAACACTAAAGCTGGTTACAGACCAATATAATTTCAGGTTAATTAACAGTAAGGTGTCACACACATACAGACACGCACACACGCATACTCAAACACTATGATGCTGAACATTAAAGGGAAAAAGAAGCCTTAAAAAAGCACAAGTTAATTTTGCTCAGATAGTTAATCTCTTTCTTTCTCCTTCTCTCTCTGAGACACACACACACACACACACACACACAGTAGGCTCTCATACAGAAACCGTAAGACACTCTATCACAAGTCTCTCATCTTAGTAGGTACCGCTGTGTCTTTTTTCCATCTTGGTGTCCCTGCCTGTCTCTGTATTGCTCTCTTTGCCTCCCTTTCTGTTTCTCAGCAATTTCTGCTGTATCCTCTTTCACACCTTCATCCTCTCCCACTCACTCTGCACCTCTTTTTTTGCCTCTCATTCCCTCTAAGCAGTCTTTCCTAAAAACCCCTTTCATGCTTTCACCGCTCTCTCTCTCTGCACATTTTCCTCACTCTCTAAAGCCCGTTTTGATTCCCTCTCTCTCTCCCTCTCTCTCTCCCACCCCCCACCACCCCCTATCTCTGTCATATTCTTTTCTCTGCACCTGGCCATGACTCTTCCCCCATCACTGTGGTTTCCCCTCTCCACCTCTCTGACAGCTTCACATTAATCATTCCTATATCCCCAGGAAGACTCGCCTTCTTCAACTCTAGCTCTTTCTCTCCTGTTCCTTCTGCATGTATCTTTGTCTCACTCGCTCTCCCGCTGTCACGTTTTCCCTACAAACTGCTTCTTTCATTCTTTTTTATCACTTCTCATCAAATCCCTATTTATGTACGTGCAACAAAAACGCTAGCACCCATCTCCCAGTTGTATTAACTTATCACATGTGGAATACGCTTCCCAAGTTTTGCATTCGCTGAAGCAGCAGCGGAATGGCAGTGTGTGTGTGGCAGAATGATTTATTCGAAGTAAGAGAATATTATGGGAAAGTCTTCAGACCAAAAATAGCACTGAGTTAAAAAAAAAACAAAAAGAGAACACAAGTGGCTGCTTTGGTGTGGGTGTGTTGCCTCAAGTATTGGTGAGACAATGAAATATTATCCTTTTTAACTGGTGTGAGTGAAACATCCACACGTTTTATGGCTCTTTGAGATGGCAGGACACTACACAGCTCTTTTTAAGACTCTGAAGACATAACAAGAGAACTTGTTACTGCGTTTCAAGATGGCACCTCATTAATTTCCAGTAAAAGTTGCTCAGCCAGCACATGCTGGCTTTCAGGCATTTTAACCCACTTAGCATGTGCAATGTTGTTCCTCTCCACCTGAGACAGTTGAGAGCTGGTGTTTGGCATTCATGTGTTTTTAAGAAAAGTGTATCATTTGACTTTGCCAGTACCAAGTTGGGCTACTGTGCAAAAAACATTTGAAACATTTTGTCGTGAATGCATTTTAAAGACTATACTCAATAATTCTTGTTGCAAAGTAATTCACTGGAAATTTTCACTTGCTTGTAGCTGATTGACCATTGCAGTTGGTTGCTTTACTACAATTTCATGTACACTACTTTTTTGACTTTAAACTGTGCTCTCATAAAAATGGATACAGCAGCCATACTGATAAAACAGCAGATACCATTCTCTGAAGCCAGTTCTCAATGATGTGAACCCATTTATTGAATCAGTCGCTCCCTTTGGCAAACCTTGACAGCTTTCATCTAGTTAGATGCAATTTGCAGATCTAATTTACTCTTTCTGCAAAACTTTAAACAAAGTCTCACTCGCTAAAACACATTTTCACTGTGCCACACTTGTGATGCACATTGGTAACCACAGGTGGCATAAGTTAAACACAATTACAGCACAGCTGTCACTGCTTACACAAAATGATGCAAATGTGTTCACACCTGTTGGCAATGATGCAATTAAACCAATATATACTAGTTCAGAGTGCACAGGCAGCACCAGAAAGTTGAAGTTTAGTACAAAAATGGATGGAAACCATCTGGGGGACAGGAGGATGATGAGATTAATATAAGCATGTAGGAGTGCATGTGAATTTTGATGAGGAGAAAGAGGGCAACAAGAAGAGCAAGACCAATAATAGTAATTGCAGATAAAATTCAAGCAACTGTGATAGATAACGATCTCATCCATGGAATGGCAATGAGGTAAGAAGGACAAAGAGTACAACCCAGTCACAGCACACTCTCTGCGGCTACCATAATCAGAAGATTGAGAGAAAAAAAAACCTTTCTGTGTTCTTCTAACAGCAAATCAGTTGATGAAATAGTTACTGAGGACAATGTTAGTTTTGGAGGACTCGACAGTTCACTACGCAACAACACTGACTACCCTTGAGGAAGAGTCAAATAAAAGTTTACGTTATCCATTTAAATCAATTGAGGTAAATGCTTTTCATTTGCATTATATCTGTGCAATGCGTTATTTCTTACAATAATTAAAGTGTGCATTGTCTAATTGCCACTGTCAGTTTTTCAAGCAGTCTCTAATAAATGGCAGTATTGTTTTTCTTTAGGTTTCTTTGATCTGATGACATTGTTTGATGTTCATAAACATGTAGTTTGATGTTCATAAACATGTAGTTTAAAAAAAGGTGAGAGTTATCAAAAAAATTCTTTGCTTTACTATTTTCTTTTTCGTTTGTTTCAAAACACTTATGCAACGTTTCTGATGGTCACTGGCTGAAACGAATAGTCAAAATGGAAATGAAACTCGTAATAACTGAGAAATTGCAGGAAATCAAACACTGGCACTATCAAATGCCTAAGACAAAACATCAGACAGCCATTCATTTCCTTTCCTCATAGGCGTTTTCAACAGTCTCTTTCACACACTCATTTGTTTTATGGTTCTCTCTTATGCTCTTTAACACTGTCTAATCCCTGATTAGTAGAGGAAGAGGGCGTTTAATGCTCGTCTCCACTTGTCTGCTGCTGAACTGTGACACATAAAAATGCTTACAACTGCACAGGCATACACTCGACACACAGACTTGCTCTTGCACAAAAGGAAAACCAGGTTCACACGCACACAAACCTACTCTGCTCCTCACTAATGTTTCACGTCTCTTTCTCTCTTTTTGCCAAAACAGGTACTTGAAAAGAATTTAACAGTATCCAGTGAGTGCAACCCAACATTCAAACAATGCGTTTACCCAAGAGAGAAAACGCATGTTAAAAGAGAAGTCATCCCAACATAATTGTACTAATTCTTCCAGGGATGCTTTTGTCAAAGTTAAAATACGCTATAAACAAGCAGTGTAATTATGTTTAGTAGAATTACTGTGATGTGGAAATTCCCTCACCATGGGAGAAAATGGGATGAAGAAAGGCAGGGAGCAAGGCTATTGCCCAGAGCCTGAATTTGGCAAGGGATCATGCTTATAGAGTAGTGGCGCTTACTTTTTTTTTTTTGCCCAACCTCACATTCTTGCTTCACTTCCTAAAAATGTTCAAAAATTTGCAGCTGATCTTTCCTGAGAGGAGCGATAGAGTTCTTCCCAACTTGCTGGGGAAGAGCCAAGTCTAAAACAATCTGCTGGTAAATGGTCTACCATCAGGGAAGACAGAACAGAGACAGTGCCAGTTGGACTCACTTAAGGGTTGTTTTCACTGAGGAGGCCAACTATTTAGAGGAAAAGTGGGGGATTAACCCATGAAAAATCACTTCTCTCAGCATTTAGTCTGTTCTGAAACTGCATGACAGGCAGGCAGAACACATTAGCAATAAACATGGTACATATACAGCAAAAACAGAAAAACGGATTGTTGAGAAGTACCAAACTGACATACAAAAAAAAGTTACACGTATTGAGCAAAGTAAAAACAGCGCTTGAAATGTCACTTGATGAGCAGTGATATTTTTCATTTCCCATATTGAATAAAGTAATTACAGTGGCGTCCAATCAGCAGAAGTGGTGGAGCACTGGAGAGCTGACAGATTGCTATCTGTTTGACAGAGGCAAGTCAACAACACCTCTATCTTCACTCACATTTCCCCTGATGCCACAACACTTTATCTCTTCATTAACAACTGATAGGAGATGGGCCATGACAGTTAATTGCATCACTGGGATATGTGAGTGTGCACGCGTATGTGTGTGAGTGTGTGTGCTTTAACAGGTCATCACCATCAACTGCTGTGGCGTGCAATTTTGTGCTACTGTATACATTTGGGATTTAGGATCAGATGTGCACGTTGCATGTGCAGGGCTTACCTGTGAGGATGAAATGTTTCTACTGGACTGTCTCCTCTCTTTTTCCTTTTATCAGTCCTCTTCCTCCCCTCATTATATCATTTCCACAGCTCTCTCCTCCCCTCCAGTCCCTTTCGTCACTGCTATCGTAACCTGAGGGTGTCTACGTCCCACGATGCATTGCAATCCGTCGGCTCGCCTGGTGGGTGATGGAACTGCAGTGACATCTACTGAGAGGAGAGAAGAGGAGAGGAGAAAAGAGGAAAGGAGAGGAGAGGTAAAAATGGACAGATGAGCCACTGTATTATTGAAAATCCAAGAGAAGTCACAACTAAGCAACTCCCCCTTGAACCTTTACTGCCAAGTATTCAACTCGGTTATTTAATATCAGCACCTTTTTAAAAAAGGGGGGGAAACCAATTGAAATTTCCCCTCCTTTTCCAGATTTTTGTTCCTCAGCCTACTTTTGTGTGCAGATAATTGCTTCTCTTTAGTAACAGCAGCTCAGAGATGATTTTTATTCTAGTCAGCACGCTTTGATACAGGCTGTCTGTGTGTTGTGTAATTATTGTCTTAGCCACTGGCTGTCAAACCCCATTACGTGAGGTCAAGCTCAAATGACTATCCTGAGCTGATGACAATAATTTGATGACAGACACACACACATTAGTGAGCAATGTACTTACCAAAGCACGCACAGATATGTTTATGCACAAAAACACACACTGACCAAATTCACGCTGAGCAACACAGACAAATGAACATGTACTCGTGTGTGCTCGTTAATACAAATGAATGCACAGTGGGAAATTTACCTTTTGACAGGAACCTATACCATGAATAATTCAAGATGTAGTTTAAACAAACTATTTTATTGTCTACTGAGTCATACGTGAATTTGAAATACATTTGTATGTGCAGGCAGCCATCATGTAATTATAAGGGCAGAGTGCTATCCATACAAAGATAAAGCTTGGGTGAAGTCTGTTTTAATTCTCATCCCCTTTTTGCAGATTAAATCCCAAAGGTTTTATGCAGTTTAAAACACGAAGTCAAAGGAGCTTGCAAAGAAAAGCGTCTGGACTTCTTTAAGTTACTTGAAGACGTTTCACCTCTCATTCGAGAAGCTTCTTCAGTTCTAAGGTCAAATGGTGGAGAGTCCCAGATATAAACCTAGTGGGAGTAACCCCCCCCCACAGAGGGACAAAAGGACCCTCTGATGATCCTCTAATCGCCTGAGCCAAGGTGTGAAACTGGGTGTGGGTCCCAATCAGCCAGAGTTTCGGGTGTGTTCATTGTGAAACCTGGCCCCACCTTATCATGCGAATTCCTGAGGTCAGATGGCCCAGGATGCGAGTGGGCGTTAAGGCGTCTGGGAAGGGATCTCAAAACTGGATTATAGATGGCAGAGAGTTGGTGTCGTAAACCCCCGCCTCTGTTCAAAGATGGTCGCTCACAGTGGACGTAAATGGCTTCTTTCACTCCTCTTTCAAACCATCTGTCCTCTCTGTCCAAAATGTGAACATTGGCATCCTCGAAAGAGTGTCCTTTATCCTTAAGATGCAGATGGACTGCTGAGTCTTGTCCTGTGGAGGTGGCTCTTCTGTGTTGTGCCATGCGCTTGTGAAGTGGCTGTTTGGTCTCTCCAATGTAGAGGTCTGGGCATTCCTCGCTGCACTGTACAGCATACACCACATTGTTAAGTCTGTGTTTTGGCGTTTTGTCTTTCGGGTGAACCAGTTTTTGTCTGAGCGTGTTGCTGGGTCTGAAATGCACCGGGATGTCATGCTTGGAGAAGCTTCTCGGATGAGAGGTGAAACGTCTTCAAGTAACTTAAAGAAGTCCAGACGCTTTTTTTTGCAAGCTCCTTTGACTACGATGACCTGGATGACTGAGAACCTTCACAGACATATTTAAAACACGAAACACTTTCTTGTCACTGTCGTGTCCTTTTGTGTGGCATGTGAGACTCTTAACTCCGTATTCAAGAGCAATCAGAAACATAAATGGTGAGAAGAAAAATGAAACAAAAATGTGTACTAATAGGTTAAAGATTAAAAAAAAAGAAAAAAAAGCTAATTGTCGAAGACATCAGCGGGAAGTACTGAATCTTGTGAATTCAACTATTTAAACTAACAGGTTTAGCATAGTGAGACATATTAAATAAATACAAATCACAGTCAGTATAAAATGATCTGGCAATGAGCACTTAACATCAGAAAACACACACACACACACACACACACACACACACACACACACACACATCCTGAAAGAGACTGAAGTCGCCAGAATAGTCAACAGGTTTTGAAATTTTGATTCCCCCCCCCAAAACTGCTTTGTTAAAAAATTTCATATGCA
Source organism: Pundamilia nyererei (assembly GCF_000239375.1). Classification (NCBI taxonomy): domain Eukaryota; kingdom Metazoa; phylum Chordata; class Actinopteri; order Cichliformes; family Cichlidae; genus Pundamilia; species Pundamilia nyererei. The sequence continues at coordinate 459,388 of NW_005187404.1, forward strand.
AAGCAAAAATTCCATATGAGTCTCACAAATAATTTCTTTGCTGATTAACTGAATGTATAAAGAAGTGTAACATACATCCAGGTCCATTTCTGGACAATGACCATTTTCATATATTGCCTTAGTGGATCCACATGAGTGGATTTTAAATTACCCAAGATGTGATGTCAAGCACAGACTTTAAGATTTAATTCAAGGAGGTTAACAAAAATACTGCATTAAGATTTTAGGAATTAAAGCCATTTTTATTCATAGTCCCACATTTCCAGAGCCTTAATTTTTATTGAAAAATTGACTGAGCAAAAGGTGCAAGGCCAGGTAAGGTCTGTTCATTCACTATTCCACTTGGGAATAAGCAGAGAAAAGATCTGTAGATGTGTTAAACTGGCATTTGGTAGCTGTTTACTGGAACTCTCAATATGAGGTCTAAAGAGAAGTCAGTGCAAGCGAAGGAGGCCATCATTAGGCTGACAAACCAAAATAAACCTATCAGAGGGAGAAAGTGAAAATACAGTACTTTCGGAGGGGCCAAATCAACAATCTGGTAAATTCTTAAAAAAGAGGAATGCACTGGGCAACTCAGCAACACTACAAGGTCTAAAAGACCACAGAAAACAACCGAAGTGGATCATTACAAATTCATAACAAGAACACTTGAGGAGGTTGTCAGAATGTACAATCAAGAGCCACCTTCATGAAAAAGAGTAAGTAGGTCAGATTACACTTTAGCAGTAAACAATGAATCTGCAGTATTCTTTAAAACATATATTTTGACAAATTTAACCACGATTAATTTGCACTAGATTGATGGGAAGAGGAAAGTATTGAAAGGAGAGAAACAGCTTATGACCTGTATCACAGCACCACATCATCTGTCAAACATAGTGCAGGCAATGTGCAGGCAATGGGGATGCATGGTTGTCAGTAGAATCGGGTCAACATATTTATTGATGATGTGACAGCTGATAGAAACAGCAGGATGGATTTTGGCGTTTACAAGGCTGTTCTCTCTGTTTAGTGATATACTGCAAAATTGATTAGACAGCAATTCACTGTGCAAATTGATAATTACCCAAAGCCAACTGCGAAAAGCACTCAAGAGTTTCTCAAGGCAAATAAATGCATATTCTTTAATGGGCAACCAATTTACCTGACCTAAACCCAACAGACCATGCTTTTCAGATACTGCAAAAAAAACTGAATGCAGAGAGACCCATAAACAAGCAGCAATTGAAGGAAGCTCCAGTAAAGGGCTTGCAGAGTATCTCAAGGGAGAAAACACAGCATTTGGTGATGGCATTGGTTCTTGACTTCAGGCAGGCATTGACTGCAATCCCTAAACAGTTAATGCAATATTTAAAAAACAAAACAAAAAACTAAATAACAGCCAAAGAAAAAGGGAAAATTCAAAAGCTTTACTAGGAGGTGAATCTCCAAAATGCTATACTAATCCTCATTAACAATATTAATATGTAAACATTGAAGCAGAAAGAATGCAGTTTTGCCATGATTTTCACGCAGACTAAGTTATAGCTAGCATGCCTATTCAATCTCGCATTTGCCACCAGGTTAAGATCCATAGAAACCTTAGCTGTGGTGAGTAACATTTCCATAGTACAAATGCTATTCTGAGTGCATCCACACCTATAGTACTCTGTGCATTAGGAGTTTATAGCATGCAATATAACAACAGTCTGATCTATATGTTAATATCTATTTCCGTCCTGAGGGGCCTGTTCATTTTACAAAGTGTGTGTAGCAGGTGTAGCCCTGTCTATCTGTGACCAATGACACCAGGACACATGTCAAATAAAACTATATTACCTTTGATATATTGGCAGGATTATAAGACACGGAGCAGAGATGGACAACCATGTCAGAGGTGGAATAAAAGGTAGGAAAGAGAGAGTCAGAGAGGAACATGTTGGTGTTGCACTGAGAAGGGAACAAAAAGGCATGACAGGAGAGGGGCAAACACAACAGTGGCAGTTGTAAAAGGGGAATGTCTTAATTTAAAAAGAATTCTGATGGATAATAGAGGACAATGTTGAGGTAGAATGAGAAGCAAAAAATTACATAGGAGATGTGAGAGAAAAACAACTTAGAAAGGGAAGAGTGTTTTTCATATAACAGAGAAGAGTGGACAGTAGCTGTTGGACCAGAATAGTCCATCATGTTGCCTTTTTATTCAGATACACACACACACACACACACACACACACACACACACACACACACACACAGGAAAACACCCTGAGCACTTAAGGTCAAAGACTAAGTTAGACTTCTTGCATATACAATTATTTATGATTATGTCTTTAAAAAAAAAAAAAAGAAAAAAATTTATTGTCCAGCAATATATTAATTCCAATTTCAGAAAGTCGGAAGGAAAAACTCCTTTTTAACAGGAAGAAACCTACAGCAGGCTCAGGGAGGGGCACCCATTTGCATATTATATTCATTATATTCAGCAAAATGAGTGTCAGAAAAAGTAAATCTATTCTCTCAGTGGTCTTCAGTCTTTTTTTCCAAGTAACGAGTAAAGTAAGGGGTTGCAAAAACCCACCTGGGACCCAGCTACTTTTTCCTCAGTTTCCATGGTGGCCCCAAATGTGTTTGCCCAGATGGGTTAATGATGGGCCCCAAATCAGATCCAACCAAAAAAACATGTGTGGGGCCCATATGCATAGAAGCGGGTCTGATATTTGGGGCCCACCTGGGACCCAGCTACCTTTGTCCTCAGCTTCCATGGTGGCCCCAAATGTGTTTGCCCAGATGGGTTAATAATGGGCCCCAAACCAGATCCAATCAAAAAAACATGTGTGGGGCCCATATGCATAGAAGCGGGTCTGATATTTGGGGCCCACCTGGGTTACCCACCTGGGACCCAGCTATTTTTGTCCTCCATTTCCATGGTGGCCCCAAGTGTGCTTGCCCAGATGGGATTTTGGATAATACAGTAAGCTAAAATTTAAATCACCTGTACAACAAAGTCAGTTTATCTTTTTTATTAATACTGATTAATATGAAATTTTAAAACAGTATGCAGTATAACAGTAATTTTTTATATACTATACAAATAATTTTTTTTGTTTAGAGAACATGTTGACAAAAAAGGTCCCGAGTATACACAAAACAATAACAAATCAATGTTATACAGTTTAAAAGAAAAAGAAATGCACTGAAACACAGCTTCTCACTCATTCACTGATCCATTGGTCCTGAAAAAAAGTGCACTTTTTCACAAATAACATCAGATTTGCAATACTACTGGAATTGTTTTGAAAGTTGTGCTGAACAAGTTGTTTGACCTCCTACATTGAAGTCTTTGAAGACCACGAGTATCCATGGTAACAGAAAAGCTATTTACAAAAGGATTAACCAAGTAGGCACTCAAAAATCAAATTAAAAGACATCTACATAGTTACATTGATAAGTGTTGTGGGGTGTCTCAGTGATGGACAACGCTTAGAAAAGGCACGTGGTTAACCAGTTGCATGGTGCAGAAACAATCACCTCATAGTAAACACAAAACAGAATGGATGATTGTGGATTTCAGGGGGAACAGGAGTAAACAAAGCACGGTTTACATGCTGAGAGACGAGGGAGAAGACTGGAAATGTAACAACGACTACATCTACCAAGGAGAGAACAGATTCTACTTCTTGAGGTGTGTGCCGGATGGGCACCGAAGATTTTCATGTAAAACAAAAATAGGGCCAACTACTACTTTAATGTCTGCACCAAGATGTGGAATATCTTCTACAAGTCTCTTGTGGAAATTCCAATCTGCTTCCCAGCCATTTGTTAGGGCAGCAGTATCAGAGTCTGTGAGTTTGAAGTCACACTGGTGACACACTGGTAAAGAAGGCTGGCGCTGGAGTTCCTGGAGCTGATTGTGCAAAGAAGAATATTGCACAAACTGCTAAACATAACTGGAAATTGTTCACATACCGTAACACAGTGAGGAACCAAAAAACGGTTTAGTGAGAGCTGTCTTCAAGTATGCTGCAAACCAGAGAGAAATATGTGGTCATTCCTGGCAGCAGCCATCACCCTCCAGAACAACATGAGCTGATGCCCCCCCCCCCCATAAAAAACCCAAACATAATTTCCCTCAATAATACAGTATTTGTAATTAATTTCATCTCCACAGTCTATCTAAACCGCAACCAGGAAACAGCTGAAAGTATACTTTCAGCTGTTTCCTGGTCGCTTTTGTTAATTATGACCTTGATGCACAAACTTGTCTAGATCTACTTAATTCTATGATTAAATTGTAATTTTATGTTGTCTTTTAGTTAGCTGATCGCCTCTTCACAAACCTACTGGCTACTGCAGAAGTATGCACAAATACCCTGTGGAGTACTTACATGGGAATCAGTTAAACATGAGGAGATTTTTGATGTTGTTGGACAGTGATGCATCAAAAACTTGAGCCATTTTCACCAGATGGAGTAACACCTCTTATATTAAATACATCTTGGGAACTGTTTACACAGCCTCTGCATCTAATTTCAAAAAA
>NW_005187404.1:463929-465206 GCF_000239375.1 Pundamilia nyererei
ATATTATTTTTTTACATGTTGTAGTGCCATTTGTGGGAGCATTTTAATTTGCTATGCAACTGTTATAGCCCATATTTTAATAATATGTATGCATTAAGTCCATAGTAACTACATTAATTGCAAAAAAGTGCAATAAACTACAAAAAAAATTGAAAATCATTTTTGGTTTTTTTTTACATATATTTCTACTTGGAGAAATTCAAGAGGCTTATTCCTCAAAACTTTAAATACAAAAAAGTTGCAAAAAATAGTTTACAACAACAGGAAATTTATTTTGAGTGTCTTCCTAGTTTTATTTTGGAGATACAGCAATTTTTATATACTGCAGGAAAAACGAAAAAACAATCCTATGATGCAAATTTGCAAAATTCAATTAATTGAGCAGCCCTAGCCCTTGCCATGCGATTTCCTCCTCTATCTCTTGTACCAATAAACCACTTAGATGCTGGCTTTTCTGCCTCTTTTCTGGTAATCTGGCTTGTAAGAGCATTTTTTTTCAAGCTGCCTGTAAAGCACAGATATTGACCACAAGAAAGTGAGACTTTATTACTGAATCTAGACACAGCTGTAATTCTCTTTTTTTTGTTACATACTTATATTTATACTGTGACACAGCATAAGATGTCACATAAATGTTGAACCAAAGTATAAAAACCTTAAGTCAGTGATTAAATTGATTGGAAGACTGACTACAGCTGAAGTGAGCATCTGTTATTCAAACATCAACAAAATATCTTACAAACTAATGAGCTTACCATATAGCACTTCAAAAATTTTAAGCCCTCGAAATTCCCGCTTTCCATGGCGCCCAACGAAGTTATATTGCCTGGAAAGAGCATTGTCCATAATGAAAGCCATCATTCTTCTGGTGGCTTCATCAACAGTGCTCCCTCCGATCTCTGCCACAACAGCAACCTTAGGACACACAAGGACAATAATTTTACTGACAGTAGTACCATCAGTCACACCTAAAAGAAAACCTGCATAGCTACACAGTAATTAGGCTTAATAATTTTGATGCCATTTGACTGAGAAGGAGTTAAGTATCAAAGTCAAACACTGTCTCATGTAAATGCAAAGAGCTAAATGACTGATCCACCAAAAGTATTTTCTTAAGGTTTGGCGTGGCACAACTTGTAAAGTACAACTTATTTTATTTTCAAAAACAGCAACTTTTGTGAAGCTCACCTTCCACTACTTCATTGCACTGACCATGTTTGAACAAACACCAACTTTCCTTGATCATGGTAAATGGCCTGTATTTATATAGCGCTTTA
>NW_005187404.1:466256-467866 GCF_000239375.1 Pundamilia nyererei
TATCAGCTAATTTGTCCCATGTGCAGCCAGTCCACAGTGGATAAAAACCATGTCACATAAAACACTAAAAACCATGCAATAGAAACAGAATAAAACCATGCAAATAAAACACTCATAAATAAACACTAAAAATCAGAATAAAAACAATATACAAGATAAATACAAATTTCCACTGTGTGACACTTCCACGTCTGCGACTGTCCGGAGAGGAAAAACAGCACCCTCGGGTAATACTGCAGCAACTGGTCCATCACGTTGTTTGAGGAGAGACTGTAGCATTCGACTTTGGATCCTCTGAGTCTCCTTAATGTCTTCCAGGAGGGTTAGAACACGTACAAACATGCTGGTATTGGTGGCTTGTACAAGTTGTCTTGGAACTGGTTGTGAAACCACAGGTGAAGGAGTTGAGGGTGGTGGTAGCTGAACAAATGGATGAGTGATGTTCTGGTGGGGAGTTTCACTTGAATGTCTATTCTCCATTGCTGATGGTGATGAGGTCTCTGGCTGTTCCGCAGCGTTGTCCCAATCCTCATCCGAGCTTGACTGGATCACTGGCCTTAAAATGAATTTTAAAAAAATATTAAAAAACCCCACAAACAATTTAGTTACTGGTTAGTCCTACAAACTAAAAACATTAATGTATAGTCCGGCATCAAAAGGAGTCTAAAACTGATTTTTAAAAGTCAAAAAGTTAGAAAGTGCTATTTTAAGATCATATCTAAATCTGGTGAACAGCAATGGTCTGCTAAAGACACTGTCAATTTTTTTTTGTTTTTCTTATAATCACCACGATAAATTGTTGCTTTTAAGGCGTTTTTAAGAAACATAATTACCTCCTTTTCCGCTTCCCTTTTCCCAATCTGCTTCCAGAATCCGACTCAGTCTGCAGATCAGAGGTTGCTTCAGACCTCCGCAGTTTCACCCTGGCATTTTCATAGTTTTCTGTAAATTTTTGACATACATCAACAAAATGTTGTTAGAAATTTTTTGTTCTGTCTTTAATGACAGAATATTTGGTAGCAATAAACAAAAATGCTTCTTACCAGCTTTCCCCAAGATGTGAACTCTGTACTGTGACCAGTTTGTATCTGGAGTAACTCCATCCTTTACAGCCTTATTGATATTGACTCTCCCTGGTGGCCAGAAACAAGAATCTTCCGCTGGTCCTGTAAACCACTTGCAAGGAATTATGGATACACCTCAACCATCCAGAAAATCAACAACTGCAAATGGTAGCATGCTGGTGAGAAAGCAAAAAGAAGCCAACTAGTACAGCAGTGGCAATGCCATATATCCAGACTTCACTGGCAAAAGCACCATTTTCTGTTTTAATTCATCAAGTAATACAAGATGCATTTGTTTAGACAGATTTGAAACAAAGTAAATTCCAAGGCATGTTGAGTCCAATGGATAGCTGAAAAAGGCATTACAGTTTTCAAAGACCGATATTTTTCTTTAGATATTTAGAAGTCAATGTGGGCAAAGATCTACTTCTATATAATAAGCTCTAGTGTTTTGGATCATTGTCATGTTGGAAGACCCAGCCTCGTTTCATCTTCAAAGTTCTCACTGATGGAAGGAGGTTTTGGCTCAAAATCTCACGATACATG
>NW_005187404.1:487894-515364 GCF_000239375.1 Pundamilia nyererei
ACTTTAAATCGACATATTTACACTTTAATAAACCTTTTACTCATCTAGAATTAAGTATATGTCATTATAGTGTTCTTATATTTGTTCCTGAGTCACTTCAAACTACATTTACGCGCTTATAGTCAACATTTTTTGCTCCTCTGTACTCCCTCGTGCAGCACTCAAGTAGCCGGAATGGTAGCTTGGTTAGCTTAGCGTGCTATTACTTACCATTCCCTGTTGATACGGCTTCCACTCTTTGCATGTTGTGCGTGTTAAGTCTTAGCGTGTAGGCACGTCTTCTGTAACTTGTTAGGCTGCATGTCATATTAACCACATATATAAATAAAACCACTTTTTTTATGTTAGTAATTCCTTTTGTGCATAATTTTATATTACTGTTAATAATAAATTAATTAAAGCAACAAAACAACCTGAAAAGCCGGTTCAGAGCAGAAAGAGCCGGCTCTTTTTAGTGAGCCGAACCGAAAGAGCCGGATCTCTAAAAAGAGCCGGAAATCCCATCACTAGTCCTAAGCATCCCAGGAACGATACAGAAAGTCATAAAGTCAAACATAACTTTTATAAACACCAGTGTAGGCTCATGAGGCCCTGATGGCAAAAAACTACATTTCCACGAAAATGACGTCACTTCCGGTTTCAGGCAGGTCATGGTGGACATGCGAGAGTTCGCGCTGACGTCTATTCCAACGTAGGAAGTGTTACAAACAGCTGATCGGATCGGCAAAGCGCGTTTCTGGAATATTATGTTTTTGTTGCTGCAAGTGCTTTTTATCCAGTTTTTGCAAAGCTATATGTGGAAGGAAACTGACTTAGGACAAGCTGATAGCATAAGATGTAAGTACAACTCCTCTGGTTTCATATGCAAAAAAAATTATTGCGCTAGCTTACGTGGTTGCAGTACCGGGATTTAAAAATAGTTGCGCAAAACAGAGCGTGCCTGCTCCCACCAGCTGTAAAGGGTTAAAGTCCGTTTGGCTCGACACCACCGAACAGAGGCAGCAATATAACATATCTAACATTAACAGTGCAGTGAATCCTGCTTGTGCCGTGATATTCAGGACTGCAAACCGAGCAGCATCACTGACTTTCAGCTTGTTGTGTTTGTGGATATATGACTGACTTTAATTATTCACAAAATCATCACATTCTCTGTAAGATTAAAGTCAACTATTGAACGGGCGTATATTTTGAAGTAAAGGCCTTAAAACCAAGTTAGTACAAACATCACTAATGTCACATAACTTTCCCGACATGTGGCCAACAGTAATGTTTTAATATTCTTCATTATAAAAACATTTGCGCATAAATAAGTGACATAATATTCGGTACTTACTTCTGAAAGTTTACTCTTCGTCCGCTCCACTTCCGCCGTTTTTTTTGGGTTTTTTTCGACAAAATTATCCACACCACTGCCGCGCTATGAAGTCTGGGATATGTCGGGCCATGAAGGCTACACCGACCCATCCTTAAAATTTAGGGAAATTAAGGACGCATTTGAGGGACGCATTTCGAGCAGCCTTTGAATTGGGACAGCCTTTGTTGTATCGCTGTGACGTAATCAGCTTAAAATGAAGACCCCAAATCCGGTCATTGGTACTTCCTGGCTTGTGTAGTTACTGGGTAACAAAAGCTCAACACTGCCCCTAGTGTCCTGGAGCACTTCTGTTGTGTTTTGGAATTTGCATGTGTTTTGGATTTTGCATGTGTTTTGGAGTTTGCACGTGTTTTGGAGTTTGCACGTGTTTTGGAGTTTGCACGTGTTTTGGATTTTGTACGTGTTTTGGAGTTTGCACGTGTTTTGGAGTTTGCACGTGTTTTGGATTTTGTACGTGTTTAGGATTTTGCACGTGTTTTGGGGTTTGCATGTGTTTTGGAATTTGCACGTGTTTTGGGGTTTGCACGTGTTTTGGATTTTGCACGTGTTTTGGAGTTTGCACGTGTTTTGGATTTTGCACGTGTTTTGGAGTTTGCACGTGTTTTGGATTTTGTACGTGTTTTGGATTTTGCATGTGTTTTGGAGTTTGTACGTGCTTTGTCTCTAGGGGCCACCGTAAATATGTGACGTCTTGATGAATCGAGCAGATATTTGAAGTTTACACAGCACCATTCACGCATGAAAATATCTTAAAAGTTTATTTTGTGACCCAGAAAGAGTAATATTTCAAACTCCGCCACTCTGTGTTCCTCCACCACTGCCTCCTTTAGTGATGCGCGAATCATGAACGAATCGTTCAATACTCGAGAATCACTTATACTGACTCATGAATCACGATTCACGAGCCCAACTGACTCACTGACTCATCCCTGTTGCTAATATATCTAGCTAATAATTAAAATTGTGGAGAAAAACACAACATCCAGTATCTTAACAAAAACATTTCTGCTCTGAACTGGAAGAAAAAACCCTGAGTAGAAGCTCACATCAAGACAATAGCTCCTCAGTTCACAGTAGCATCGATCAACAGCACATTTCAGACCGCTAGTCTTTGATTTTATTTATTTTCTGCTGTGTTTTACTTGCATCTATTTGAAGGAGTGAGTGTAAACACAAAAAAATATTTTATTTTATGTGCTGGAATGTGCAGAAAATAGGTTTAAATGTTAAACAAATTTCTTCCAGTCAGAGAATGTTGCATATAATTACATTTTTTAAAAGATTAAAACTAATAAAACAAGTTTTATCACCTATTCAGGTTGTAATTCGTGTTTTTAAAAAGTAACTAAGTAATTAATTACTTTTGAAAATAAGTAATCAGTAAAGTAACCGGATTACTTTTTGGGGGAAGTAATTAGTTACTGATTACTTTTTTCAAGTAACTTGACCAACACTGGTGGTCTTAATGCATCATACACAAGTATACATGAAAGTATACTTTGGAACTGACAGAAGAACAGACGTTGATCTTATAAGCACAAGAACATTTGTGGCTGGAACTTTGTACATGTCTGATGCTAGTTTACAGACATTAAAGAAAATCGTATTTTCACATTTTTATCCAAGTGGATTGATAAGTAAGCATGAAGGAAATAATACATTGAATCCATTTGCTTTGTTTTCAGTTGTGAAAAAAATGTAGCCTGAAGTGCAGCCGCTGAGACACTCCTTCATATCAAAGCCTTGCCAAGTTCACATTTGGCTATTTTGACCCCATTTAGCCTATACATTGATTATTTTCTTCCCAAGGATAGATAATCCCAGAATCAATTCACTGCACCTTCAATAAGAAGAATACTGTATACCTTAAGAGGTCACATCCATTAAAAAATAAACTAAGAATGCATTATCCTTCTAGCATGTAAATGTTATTAATTCCCATAGCCTTGCCCCTTGGAGTGATTGAGGTGTTTACTCCGGTGCATATGTTTTATAAATCAGCAGTGGGTGAGCACCTGCTTAGTGTCCCATTCTTCCTTATTATGCCTGGCAGGGTGATAGAGCACATAGCAATAGATCAATATTCACCCTCACACACGCACACACACACCAAACAGGACACTCAGGCTCAAACAATGTGGATGCCACACCTTCCCACAGCTATGCATGGGGGGATGCACGTGAACATTAATAAACATGCACAAATAAATGCACAAGCACATTTGCATAAGGGGTTGTGCCTATTTGCCCATTTTCCAGGTTATGAGATGATTAGCATCCCATTAATGACAGTTTTCCTGCCCTGCACAAACCCTCTTTATGCCATAGGTGCTATGGGGATGATGAAGCATTGTTATCAGGGGCCATGAATCATCCTCTTCCACAAATTAAACATGCAACGTCATAAACACATTATGGCAAACCTGCAGTTCAGGATAGATGTGTAGACAGGATTATGTGTGAAGGTGTCTGGGTGTATGTGTGAGTGTGGGTGTGTGTGTTTGACTGAGTGCCTAGTGTCCCAGTTAAGTGTAATAAAGCACAGGGCTAAAATAATGTGATGAGTTAAATGAGCAGACCATCCATGCATTCAAATCCCTCAATTCCCCACCCGCCATCCACCGTCTCCCTCTGTCTCTGGCTCACGGACCCTCTCTCTCGCTCTCACTTTCTCTCACACATGTATGTGTGTGTTGGGCGGGGAGTTTGGAGTTGGGCTTGGAGGTAATGTGATTCGACTGGAACGATTAATCTTGCTCAGGTGAGAGTGCGTTGGGAGAAACAGGGAGGGCAATAGGGAAAAGAGAGATGGGCAGCGATGGTAGTTTAAATATAAGTGGGGAAAGAAAAGAGAAGAGAGGGAAGCAGATGACGTATGGCTGGTGATTTCTTGTCTCCCACTCCCTTTCTGCCTCTATCTTTCTTCATAAGTTTACTACTCCTTTTTTACTCAGATCTAATCATTTCCTCCATCCTTTGATTCCATGTTACCTTTTTTCATATGCTTTTGTAAAAGGCCTGCAGTAATCAGTAGACCAACCAAATGGCAGCAACAAAATCATTTCACCTGGTAGACCTGCATACAATGCGCAGGCTTGTGCAAATACTGTAAAAGCACATTCAGGTGCACTTTATTCAAACTTTGAAGAATTTATGTGTTCAAATGCACAAATACATAGGTTTGTAAAGGCCACACTAATGTAGGGAAAGTAGAGATGTTTCAATAGGTTTAACAATGAAATCAAAAAGAGGCATTTTTATTGCTTTTCTGATTTTATTCAAGGGCAGTTTCAGTCTGTGATTTTAATTCATTTTCAGTCAAACAAGAACTTTAATTATGGCTGCTGCAAGCATTGCAAGTCCATCACTATGCATTCACCCTTTATTATTAAAGCAGGACTTCCAAAACAATTAGTATTTGAGGTTGAATGGAGAGGGCGGGAAATTAGAACACAAAAGGGAAGAGGCACTGACACACTGACCAGTTTAACAAGATTCTTTAGGTACAAGTTCTTTTTTTTATTTTTTATTTAATCAAAACTTAAGAGTTTACTTACATTTGGCAAAGTTAAGGTAATCCATAAGTATTAGAATCCCTGAGCTTAGTGGATGGAATGAAGATGAAATCTAAACTAAGAGCTAATGGTATTACTGGCTAGGGTACAGTGTTGGATCTGTGCTAATTTCTTAATTTGATTTCCCTCCTCAAATAGAGCGAGTAATTTGTTTAGGCGACCAGAATTTGCCTAATTTAGCTGGTAAGCTCCTTGGCAGCAGTAATGGGGATAAACAGCTAGAAGAAACTGCAGCCTAATCATAGTGCGTCTGTCTAAATCTTTCATTTGCACACACACATACACACACCGACACACACAAATAAACTCATGTATATTTTTTTAGTTCCTCCCCTGTCTCTACATTCCACCATAATTATCTAGTTTAAAAATTACAGCTTCATAAGGCTCAATAGCTTGCCAACTAACCTGTTAGCCAAGTCAATTTGTACAGACAAACTCACACTATGGAATTATTGGCTTTTCAAGTTTTGCAACCCATACCAATACGATATCAGTTTGATATAATGAAATCATGTAGTAGTGCTCAATCAGCCAGATAGAGTTCTTCTAGAAAAGTACAGAAAAAAAAATCTCTTTCCTCACATAAGACAATGGCCGTTATCCAACAGCTATAATAACTTTGGTGTGTCAAGAGATAATCTCTATTAATACTGTAGCCGATGCTTTCTAAGAGGGCAAGTACACAGAGTGCACGGCATCCAATTTCGGAGCAAAGCCAGGCGATTTGAAATTGAAAGAGAAGCGGTATGTACTTTATAATGGAATACAAATGAAGGCGAATGGAAACAAGCTACAGATATAGTCCTCATAGTGATTTTATAGTTGGGATAGTACAAACACACACACACACACACCTATACGCCCACATCACTTACTCGTGTGTGGATTGATTATACACTTACAATGGGTGAAAACATATGTAGCTATATGATGAGGCAGTTTAATGTGAGTGCAGAAACATTTAATGCATCCCAGCCTCATAAACACACAAGGGTTTCTAACTGGTTGCTTGGACTCTACACACAAACACACACAGACACACAAACTCTCTCCTGTACTGCACCAGAATGTTTCTGAGCATGTTTCCCAAGATAGAGATGTGTTATATAGATACAGGCATGCTGCTAAAATCAACATTCAATAGCGCACACACGCATGCACACACTCCAACCTGCTCTCCACATTTGTGTACACATTTGCACAAACAATCAATCCCTGTATCCAGGGAGAGGAAATGCGTGTATTAAATTTAGAGATCTCCCATATGGAAAATAAATAGTAAAAACTTATATGTGGTTAGTAAATCATATAAGGCTTACATGATTTACTCATGAAAGTGGCCACTTTCGCATTACTTTCATACATTGTTTTAGCAAGTATCCAAAACATACAAGTTTCATTATATAATTTTTCAAGGGATCTTATATCTGTTTTCACTCTTATATGCTTTTCATACAAGTTTCACACAAGACAGATACAAACTTTATAAGATTTATATATATCTTTTCCATATGGGCTGCATCAAGGCAGTATATGGTTAATAAGCTAGTTCCCCATTACAATGTGTAAGTAAAGTACTTTGAGGCATCTCTTGTTGTAATTTGGTACTGTATAAAATAAAACTTGATTGAATTGCATTGAACTGATTGTCTAAATGTGTGTTTATACTCGCTCTGCTCTGTGCTCAGATGCTTATGTTTTCTTAGGGGAATGCCGAGCTTTCTCTCAATTACCATCCTATATCTTTCTCATCCCTCTGCTCTTCTCTGCTTCCTACCCCAATGGATTCTCCCTTTTCCTGAAGCTCCTCCATCCTTCTCTCTAGCTCCTAATACTTTTCAATAAGTGCGCTATTTTAGCTGTTAGCACGCTGATTCACCTTCATCTATACAAGCAACATGCCCAGCAGGATGTTCACACACGTATGTGGCACTTCGTGTTTCGCATCTCACAGACAAAAAGTGTGGGCGGGATGACTGACATCTAAGTTTGATTGACATATACTGTAGCCCCAAGACAGAGCAAGCCAAAGAATCCTTTCATCCTTGGTAGGCCATTCTCAGAGTTTCTGCTTTTTATCTTTATGTTCACTCTGTGCTTTCATCAAATAATGAACTCTTTCACGTTCCCTTCACTTCTCTCTCAACTGCCTGTTATTCATAGCCTTTTGTTATCTGACTTGGTGCTCTCATTTACTCTCACATATGATTTTGCTCTACACAAACTTTTCCGTCACTGTTTTAGCCTCAACACCCCCCCCCCACACACACACACACAAACACACTCACACACACTTTCCCTCCTACGCCAAGTTCACGACCATACTGTTCCTCTCGAACGTTCCCTCTGTCATCTATTCATCATTATCACAAGTGATGGGTAAGCTGCAGCGGTACAATTCATAGTTGCAGAGCTGAGTGACAGCGTGTTGGCACTATTTGTGACATTCACGCGTGCAAGCGGTTGATAACACGTTGCCTACCCCTTTATTTAACTGGCCACGGTTGAATGAGAAGTGGGGTTTCATTTTCACAGCGGTAACACTAAGTGGAGTTGTGGAGGAGGGAGGGCGTGTACACAAACACACACACATTACACACACGTGCGCAAACATAAATGCATGCATGAGCGAAAACTCACACATTCAATTAAACTTACATGTGCACATTTCTGGGGAGCTGTGACGCACCTGTCTTCTAGTGAGTGTATTAGTGCACACTACCTCAAAGTTAAAGGAGAGATTGCTGCTGAAAAGAATGAAACTGAACAAAGCTGGGATTTTAACAGCATTGTTCTTGTCTGAACCCCCCTAAAGAAACCTCTGGCTCTTCCTGACATGGATTTTGCTTAAAGCAAAAAGTCAAATGTTTTTGAACTCCGGTTGAACTTTGGAACTGAGTTTCCCTTAGCTTCCGTAACCCCAAAGGTAAGGAAAATAGCTCTGTGTTGCTTTAATGTCATAAATATTCAATGAGTCTTTTTTTTCCTTCATCTGCAGATCTCTGACTTTCATGTGACTTTTTCCTTTGTGTATTTCACAGGGGAGAGTTTTCAATTCTCAGCCAAAACCCGTTTGCTAAGGACATTTCTAGTGTAGAGGAAGATCAGCACCATGGATAGTTCCACACTCGCAAACAACTACAAGTACTCGATTTGCTTCATGGTTTGCGACTCGTTTCTGGCACCTGACATATTGGGAATGAAAGAATTTTGCATCACATGGATTTCATTTTTTTAGACCTCTTACAGGTGATTATTTGAAGTGAGTTTGTCTGCATACTTTGTTTTATTGGTCATATATTTTCTCCTGCTGTCTTTTGTTTTCATGCCCCTTTTTCAGACCTCTCCTGCCTATTAATTTACCTTCCAGCATTTGAGCTCAATGTTGCCCCTGTGTTTCATCACTGATTTGATTAAAGTTTTTAGGCAGGTATAAAGAAGAGCTTATGCTTCAGTCACACTGAGTAAAAACAGGACGGCACCTCTTTGCAGCTAGGAAAAACCAGCGGTTGCTCCGTGATTACACTGATTTTTTTCATGCTTGATGACAAATTGCAAGTAGCTGCGACATCCAGTTCGTCACTCAGAGGTTGAGCATGCAAACACTATCTACCTCTGGGTGAACATTTTCAGTCGCAAGGGAACTGCACAGGTTGCCTGGTGGGAGGCAACGTGTCTCCAACAATCTCCTACTTGGACTGACTGAAGTCACTCTCAGACAGAACCTGCCCACGGTGTGTCCCTTTGCAGCTCAGCTGTTTGGTATCTGGCTGTGTTCTGGTTATATTCCTGCATAAAAGCAGAGCTGGCGAGCCCCTATGTTATGTTAAACTGTCATCCTACAGCAATTACGTGACTATTTATGGGGGTCAGAATTTCTAATTCAAACCTATGAGGTTCTGACTGGAGTCTGGTCCCCATCTTCGAAGCAATAAAGGGAATGAGATCGCAAATTCAGTGCACACGGTTGCTGTCTCCAACCACTGTTTTCCCTAGTGAGACTGTAGCTTTATACAAACCTTTGTGCATGACTAGCACAGCTGTGTGTGTTCGTGTGTAAATGTGACACCAGAAGAGTTTTTATGGCTTCAAATGATTAATTTGAAAAGCCCCCACCCACCCCCACCCTCCATCAATTCAGAGCCCATGTCACAAGTGAAAATGATACAAATTAACGGATGAAAAGGACCTTGACAAAAGCGCTACAGTTGGTGGCCATATTTTTCTATGCGTGATGTAGACTGATTGAGGTGAAAAAGAGCAACAGCGATTGATGAGGGATGACAAGAAATGACAGATGTTGAGCTACTTGTTTATTTTTGTCATTTTATTTTGGGGCTTAATTTAAAGGTCTGTGTCAATGCAGCATTATAATATTTGGGGTTTTTTTTCTTTTGAAAAGACGAAGTTTTACCCAACTCCTAAAACATCACACGATGTGTTTTAGGACTAATGTTACTTGGGTGCACAAACTCACTGCCATCTGATTCACTGAGCACCCGACGGATATGTTTATGTGTGTAAGAGTAAGAAGCTAAGCAGTTTCAGTATGATTTATGATAAGGCAGGGACTTGAGTTTCCCCTGATTTGTTTACTTTCTAACATGCCCGATCTGCCAAAACACACACACACGGTCGGACACACATGCAAATTAACACTGTCACTTTCAGAAATGAGATTGATGCGCAAGTAAACTTATTCTGAGTTGCCAACTAAATACTCTCACTGAGGATTTCAGTTAGTCTGTGGAGAAACGGAATTTATGGCTTCTTGTTAAATGCTACATGTATGAACACATGCACACTATGACTAGGCACCCTCTAACTGTAATCTTTCACCCTTTAACCTTTGAACTCAGCCAAAGTTCTCATTAGACTCAGGCAATGTTACTTTTATTAGCTCCTCTTTTCCACATATCCTCGTGAGTCATGGTGAATGCACATGAATTCTAAGAGTGAAAAAAGATCAGCGGCGAGGAAACACACACACACACACAGAGCGAGACATCATGTTTAAAGCCATCTGGTTGCGCCAGCAGGACACAGAAGCCGCTCCTGTGTTTTCTCTCAAAGACAGACTATCTGTTTACAAGATAATATCTCTGTGTGTCCCCATGCTATACATGCAATTCATGTACAATGGTTTAGTCTGTTTTTAAACCAGGCAATTGCCGGTCATTATTGACAACTGCGTTATATCTTTCTAGTGTGTCTCAAATTCTCAGTAGGCATCCTTGTCTTCAATGACTTGCGTTAACCCTTTAAAACATATATGTAAAAAATATTTTAAAAAATACAGAAAAGACTAACAACAGGAACTAGTAGAATGAGATTTCACTGATGTTTATTCACACTTTTCAAGGTATTTCTGCTTTATTCGTTTCTATAGCTTGAAAGATAGTAAAAACCAGAGGAGAGATGATGGATTGCACAATATTAATTATCGACTGCAACAATAATAGGAGTAATAAACATAAAATGTGGCTACTAAAGTCACAGGTCTTCCTGTAAAATGAAAGATATTGACTAAATTTTTATTGCTTTTCATGCGTGTGCACTATTTTGTTACTAAGCACCACGTATAAGACAGGTTTTAGTTATTCAGCTGCATCTGTATTGGGCCCTAACACTCCTCCTTTACCACCTGCTCGCCTTAATCCAAACTGCTGCTACTCTGCTGCTGAACTGCTCCACATATTGTAAATCATTCTGGATCTGAGCACCTGCTAAATTTCCCCTGTGTTATTGTTAAACAGGTTGTGAAAGACAAGTCTTATTTTTGTGCATCTCATATACTTGAAGTTGTGCAGTCGGTGAAAAACTTTGGAGAGTCACTCTGACAGATCTTCTAAAGAAATGATTACATTCGACACCAGAGCCCTTGTAAGATTATTATCATGAATAAATCATTTGAAAATATAAAATATTACACTATGTTAATCATTTTTGGGGGGATAGAAAAGACAGAAAAGCCAGAGTACATGGAACACAAAGGATTTAATGTTACAATCCTTTGTGCAATCATCCAAACACTGCATTCACATACTGAATCCTAATTCAGATTTTCAGGGAATGATGTACTTACTCCCAGATGGTGACTATAGAGGACATCACACAGCCACTATAAATCCACAAGACCATCAGGAAGCCCTATTCACCAGACGTCTTATCTGAATGTTACAGCACTGAGTGTGTTAAGTCCCACACTTAAGCTCCTACACACCAGGGTTATAGGGCTGGCACTTCCCTTCACATGTTGTGTTAAATTAGACCCATGACACCTGCAGGAGGTTCTGCAGTGGCTTCTGGCGTCCCAGACCGAAACTTACAGTTAAAGGGTAAAAACTGGTCAGGGTATTTCAGGAAGATTAAATTTTATTTTAAGCCTTAAAATGTTTTGTGCTTTATTTTAGGTCTGAATCTACAGTACTAATAATTATAATAAAGAGGTTTATGGATTATATTGCGTGGGTGTGTAAAAATATAAAGATGATTATGACAGGGTAATACTGCTTCAAAGTTAACCTCTTCTGTTAACTCTTTTATATTCCTGTCCCTGTAGATACATCTTGATTTAGATAGCATATATACCAGTGAATAAAAGGTGTCAGAAGATATATAGTGAAAGAGAATGATGAGAAGCAACAGCGGAGCTTTTTATTTCTGGCTTAAATGTTATGTTTATAGTTCTGTCAGGACCACTTTATTCAAAACAGGAGCGTGAGTTCATCTACAGTAATTTTATATTTGACTGTTTAGCTCTGATTTGGGATCTACCAATGCACTAAAAGGCAGCAAGACCCCTTGTACAGAGCAGAGCAGGCCTCAATACAAACTGTGGTAGAGGTAGTTTTGCAGAGGGGCTTGCAGAGTCAGCTGTAGCTGTTCTGAGGCTAGACTGTGCCCCATGCAGCATTTGTCAATAGGATGTGCACAAGGTTATCAGCTGATGTGGCACTGAGATGAGCTTGGATCGACTTTATGGACTGCTTTAACAGTGTGCTCAATTCGTTTAGAGAAATCATACAGTCATGGTCATTGTTTTATGATGTTATGTTAATTCCTCCTTCAAACTTTGCTCTTAAAAGCTAACTTTAAGGTCATGATATCGTCCAGTTGTCTAACAGTATTGGTTCCAAGAAATGCCCCTCTTACCTAAAGGATAATGACAGACAACATAAACATAAGGGAAGCACCCGTCACAATATAACCTTGGAGATATCACCTCTCATCTGGGCATGCTCCATCAGATCCAATTACAGAGACCAGGGATTAGACAGTCGGTGTGTCCTAGCTTAACATATGACGCCGAAAAGGACGCGTACAACCTGTGGCAAAGAAAAAAGGGGCAGAGGGTGAAATGTAAGGAAACAACTATTAGAAGAAGAACAAGCAGTAGCTCGGCTGAGCAAAGAGCCTCTAAAAGTCGAGTGGGTCACAAAAATAAAGAATAATTTATTTCAAGACATTTAGAGGACATTTGTGTTTAAAAAAAAACAGTTTTACAAGTTGGATTCAGGTGGGAATGAGAAGCTGAGTGAGTTTTTCTTCAGGTAAGAAATCATAATTAATAGATCTACTCATTGTTGAATTATTCTTAAAATGCTTTATTAATTGTCCTCTCTGCTAAAGACAAAAATAATTTAAAATAAATCAACTATGGTTTTATTTAAGTTCCATTTTTTATGAATCATTCTTCGTCAGGAGTTAGCTTCTTTGATGTCCCCAGATGGCCCGACTGTATTAATATTACACTGGTCTCAACTAAAAATCTGAGGACAGGCTGTGCAGCTTGTTTCCACTCTCATTCCACTCCAGTCACAGTTACGTTCATACTCGAGTGTGATTGTGGCAACTGAGATTGTGACAAATAGCAGGCCCACACTCTCTGAACCAGTTTTCCTTTCTGTGTTTACTTCTCCTTCATGCCATCTTTTTCAACCTCTTTTCATTCACTAAACATCCCTATATTTCTTCAATCTGTCCTCATTCCCTTGCCTCCTTCTTTCCTGCTTTCACATTACCCCCTTTTCTACCATCTAGCCATCCATCTTCCCTCTGCCTTTGCACCTAGCTCTATACTTTACACCCCACCCCCCAAAATGTCCTCGGTCTAGCTGTTTACCAAGCATCCACTCTGTCATCTGCACTGTGACTGATGCTGTTCCAGTGCAATCTCTCTGCACAGTGTCACCACTCTGCTTTCAAAATTCAATCATTTAGTGAAACTGCAGTCGTGAACCATCTCTCATCTCCACCATTCTGGCTCTGACTGAGAGGCACCATTGGCAGTGCCCACTGATGCCCTGCCTAGATATTAAACTCTTTGGACACTTCAAGCATTTTAACTCTGATGTGTTTTGATGGCTTCCACTGGTCTCTTGGGGATGATAGCAGTCACAGTCCTATTTTGGGATATGGTGGGGGGAAGTTTTCCGTTGGGCCAAACTCAAGCAGATCTAGGCCAAGCTGTGACACCTGCGACTAGACATTTACTACTTCCTGAGCTGTTGAATAGATAATGGTATGAACAGATCGCAGTATATTTAAAGGGGATTTGGCCAGTGGCAGATACACATAAGACACAAACTCAAGGTCTAGAATTGACAGCAAAGACATGGTAAAGTCTTCACTGTCTAAAATGTACATGTTGGCATTTATGATTACTTTATGAATACTGGTCAATTATTTATCTAAGGTAAACTCATTTATAGTTAACAGATTTCTTTCTTTCCTGCTGCATGAGGATTCACGCTCCAGATCCTGCATGCCTATTTTCCTACTAAACTTACCTGCTGGTGTTTCTTCCCCTCCTGGTGATCGGTCAGTCCTCACATTCCTTCCTAATTTTTTATCATTTTCTCTCTGAATTTTTCAAACCCACCTGCCAACCAGATTCTCTCATTTTCCTTTCCTCAACTTTTACCATCGGCATTGGGTAACACTTCAGTTGTCTTCTTTTTCTTTTTTTAGGATGATTGTGTTTTATGCCAGAGCACATTAGCAAATCCCTGGACTCAAGCAAGCCAGCCCACATGCGAGATGATCCACCCTGGCTAATACTGGGCTCAGATGTTCATTTGGGCGTAGTGCAGACAAACCGCTTGTTTCATCGGCAAAGCCCCACTCCAGAGTTTAATCCAGACTTTTTTGCATCAACAGTGTCAGATGCAGATTGCTTTTTTAAATGATAAGAGACACCATAAAAACATAGTTTTTCTTTTCTGTAGTGGTTGACAAGCTTTTCTGAAACCTCTCTCTCCCTTTCTTTCTTTGCCTTATTCTAGACATCTTAGATCCAGATCACAAGAGACCAGACGGGAACAGTTCGTCTGTGTTTGTATAGTCTGGCCTCCTGCTATCTCTGTGCTTTATATTGATATTCTAATTTGAGACTTTCCTCTTTCGGGATGTGTGCTAACCTTTAGTTACATTTTAAAGCTAAGGGACCTCAGCACCACAGTAAAGCAGTTTTTAAAGCGGCTTTCATGGGTAATTTTAGATGGTAGAAACAAATTTCCAATGTGATCATTTCCTTAGAGCACTTCTTGTTGTGACTCTTCCCTAATTTGGACAGCCTTCCTGAACTGTACATCAGACCTGCTTGGAGATGGATGAAGCTCAGGGGCACAGTTAGAAGGGTAAGGATTTTAGAAGTCATTTTACTCTCAATCCATCCAGTAGATTTCATGTAAACCTCTTACAGTCAGTTTAACAAAGAGAATGCATTATAGTCAAAAGTTCAAGCACAACTGAGTTAACTGAGGTGTATTTGTAAACGCCGTCAGATATACCAGTTTATCAGTTTACAAGTTACTTAAAGTCAATCTCATTCTGTCTTTCGCACATCAGATTTTTTTATCATGCTCTGATTAAATCCATCCATCCTCATCTATCGTCTTTGCCCCTTTAGCCCTACCTCTCTGCATGCCTATGTCAAGTCTGCACAGTACAACAACCTGACATTGCTTATACACTGCTATCCAAGCAAAGCAAAGCAAATCATATTGCCTCCTCGAGCATTTGTCCCATAGCTCTCTCTAATGTAGATAGCAGCAAACACAGATAGCAGCAATCTGCAGAAAGCACTGGGTTCCCCCCCTCCACTTCTCTAATCCACAATCTGTCAATAATAGGCTGATGCCTGACAAGATGTGGCGGAAAGAAATAGGAAGCCCATTGAAATGTTACAAAGGTTTGATGTGTGATGTCAGGTAGTCCCCCCCCTTAAACATGACACCCTCTTCAAGCTCGGACTGCCGAGCGGGGAAATGCAATCTCTTATCTTGTCACTCTTATTGCGGGTGAGGTGGGGGCCGTGGGAGCCTAGTAAAACGAGAGAGAAGGGGAGCAGACACAGGAGGACAGAATGCATGAAGATGGAGTTTTATAAGATAAGTGTATTGTGGAAGCAGAAATAAAGGCAAGAAGGATGGCAAAACTAGGAGAGATGAAGTCAAGAAAGGTGGAAGGTGAAGGAAGTGAAGAGCGATTTTTTTAGTAAATCTGACAGGAGCAAAAATCCTATTCTACACAGTTCAGTGTGAACATCTAGAGCACTGGAGCAGGACGAGAAGGAAGGCGGTCGAGATGATGCATAATATAGAAGGATGGGGAGGAGAAGGGGTGTAGGTTTAGGAGAGGGATGAAAGCAGTGAATAGGAGCCCATACGGACTGAGGTGGAAATAAATGAAGAGGGGGGAAAAAAAACACAAGCACTTGACATACACAAGTTTTGCTTCCTGGCCAGAAAGGCTTCTTGTCACAGACAAGAAAAAATGAGAGAGAAAGAGAGAGAGGGGGAGATAATATAGGGAATTTAATCCTAAACCCGCACCGTGCCGCATCTCATAACTCATAATGTGCTACACATTCAATGCTGGCCTGGCTGACGCTGCTCCAGGTCTAGATCCAAATTGGGAAACAGGCAAGAAAAGCAATATGTTTTAATGAGCTTGGGAAACTACAGGGAGAGACTACATTTCAGTCCCAAGCTGAAAATATTTACAAACCCCTGCTAACAGCCCTCGTCTGACACTTGTATTACATGGAGCCCTCAGAAATTAATGCGCTAAGCAAACAGACACCGTGTTACCTATTGCTCAGTATTTCCATGGTGGGAAGCTGCGGCGCGAACATAAAGCCTTTGGCAGGCAGCTCCGAATGATGCACTGCCTTGTAATGAATTTGATTTCATCCTGCCATTTCAGGCAATAAACATACAAGCTTAAGATGCACGGGGTTGTAAATTTTAGCTGGAACACTCTTTTTTCGTTTGGGGTGTGAAGATTGGTTAGCGAGCAGTCTGACAGGGTTGGACAAGAGGTTTACTGTATATTAACATAAGGCAATGCATATTTGAAATTATAAAATGGGAGAGGATCTCTTAAAAACCTAAAGGCTAACTTACAGACTTGAGGTGAAGGGCTTATATTATGACGCTAAACTGAATTTCTTTAATGAACAGGCGTTTGGTATAGTAGAGATGTTAGCAAATTGAAAAGGAGGAAGGAAGATGACAAAATAGAGAAGAAGACGAAGGTGTAGCGCGGAGAAAAGTGGATTAACGATGTCACTCACTGGAACAGGTTCTGAAGAAAGGCAAATGTGCACGTGAGCGTGTGTGGAGGTTCGTTACGTAGGGCCCGGCAACAGAGGCTAACCTGTCCTGTCAATTCCGAAATTAGCAGCACTCTTCTTGGGTCTCAAAGAGTCGGCGGGAAGAGTTTCCAATCAAATTCAATAATTTCTACGTCAAATAATAAAATCCTTTTTCATGCAGCATTTTATAACTTTGGTGGATTTTCCAGCATCTATAAATTATTCACACACAGCAGTTGCACTAAGCCAGACTTTTACGACTCCAATTCAAAAGAAATCCATATTAGTCTCACTGCACTGCACACATTTTTTTCTATTTTAGTGAATAACCATAAAATAAAGGCGCAAACTAAATTGCTGCTGATCTCTGGTCTTGTTTCACTGTTTCAGAATTTAAAAATCACTTAGCAGACCTGTTACGGCAGATGATAGATAAAAGCCCAAAAGCTGGCTGTAGATCTTCTACTGATGCAGATGAGAGTGAACATGAACAAGAGACAACATCATAAATTAGCAGGATAGATTATAGATCAGTATAAATGTGGTGCCTATTTGTGTTGTTTTATTTTTTTTTAACATAGCTATATAGAGGAAACAACAACACAGCTTTAAGCGATTCGGTGTGCCAGTTGTCCACATATGTCCACATATACTGCAGCTACAACACTGCTAGGGGTGTGTATGTATCTGTTCAACAGAAGACTAAATCTGCTCTCTTTTTGTACTTGCTTGCCAGCTGAAGGTGTTATGAGTTGATAAGATTAGGATTTCACTCAAGGATTCTTACTTTAACTCTCTAGCCAAGGTTAACATGTGCACCTGAACGTGTGTTTCCCACAGACAAGTGTATTAGTGTGTGTTTAGCTCCTTGTAATTGCCAATAAGTAGAAACGTGCATGTGAATTTTGAGCGTCTCTGCACAACTGTGTGTATTTTCTACAGTGTCTACTACAATTTTCTAGTAGATGTGTTTTACATTTTCATAGCCTCGGGGTCCTTGCTCTCTGACTAAATGTCTGTCCTTCGTATCCGTTAATGCTTTGTTTTGTGTTCACTTAAACACATACTTTATTACAGGAGCAGCCATAATCAAATCTGCATGAAGGCACTAGAATATATACAAATGTGCTATCACACACCAGCATCTGAGCTCACTGATGCACATCCCTATGTGCAAATGCATCTCCACTCAGAGAGACACATACAAACATGTTCAAAATTAAAAAAAAAAACCAAACAAACAAAAAACTACCCATCCAGACCGAGTGAGCTAAATCCAAAAGGAACTTTACTATGTAATTTTGGTTGAATAGCAGCAAGCCTCTGTGGTATAATGGCCACAATTCGGCTGAAGGCTGCTTCATTTCAGTATCAAAGTGGCTGTAATGAAGGCTGAATGACACTGGGGAAGGGCACAATAGCTCAGATATTGCTTCCAATTAATGTAGCTGATGTTAGAAGAAACATGAATTAGATCTTTCTAAGCTGAGCAATAGATGTAATTAAGTCCAATGACTGCTACATACTCTGTTTCTTTCCTTTTTAACGTGTCTTTCTTTGCACATTTCTGTTTTATGCCATCTGTTATTATATATCTCTGTGTCATCTACCCTCACCTTGCCATCTCCCCATACAGATAATACCACAGTATCTGTCTTGTTATGAGGATTTTAATATTCTGCTCATTTTCCTCTCCCTAGTTCAATCCCTGCCTTTGCCCATCACTTGGCATGCCTCTCTAACGATGAGCATAATGATCTACCTGTCTATCTTTGCTTCTTGTGAGGAAGTCTGTCCATCTGACTCGCTCCTTCTTGTCTCCTCTTGACTTCAGAAAATAAAAGCTTAGCCTGTTTGACACCAACAGGATTACCTAAGCAGACATGATCCTCTCACCTTTGTTCTCTGCAGCACCAACACTCCATATTAACATTCCAAAGGAAGTGGAGGAAGGCCTCTGATTTATGAACTTGGCTGTGTGTAAAAAAAGAAGGAAAGAAAAACAGTGGAACAGCAGGCACATATTAATTCTGCCTGCCAGAAGCAAAACCTACCACTGTCCAAAGGTACCCGCAGCTTTGTTCTTAATATGCTCTTCTGCATGTGCCATATCAAAAGTCTAAAATAAACACACATTTTATGGACGGCTACATGCCTGGGAGCAATGACTTCCTGTGGTCTCTTTTTGTTGCTTGGCAACCTCGTGACGACAAAGGTCAAGAAGTTACAGTAAAACAACCTGTACTTCATTCTGGGTGAGAGAAATTCTAATATTTTCATTTCTGTGTTAACTCTAAGTATCTGTGTGTGAGTGTTACACCCAAGCAGTGTGTGGATGCACCTTGCTGACCTTGCTTACCACAGCTTATTAGCTGTGTTTATTTTATTTTAATGGTTAGCCACAGTTCTGTGTTCTCGAATAGTCCAGAACACAACACCTTTTTTGTATTTGCTTTTGTTGCAATTAGAAACAAGAAATACAATACAATAAAATATAACTTTATTTATATAGCACATTTAAAAACCAACAGTATACCAAAGTGCTTCACAATAAAACAGCAGGTTAAAACATGAATAATATAAGACCATTAACAAACTACTGAATATGCTAACAGGTCAATGGCACTAATTACACAAAAATAAAAGTGAATATCAAATCAAGTTTTCTAAAAACAAAGGTTTTAAGTAGAAGATATATAATAAAGGCATTAACTAACCGGGAAAGAAAGATTAAATAAGTGAGTTTTTAATCGTGATTTAAATAATTGGATGGAGTCACGCGAATAGTAATGGGAAGGTTGTTCCACGGGTTGGGTGCAACCAGGTCAAACGCACAGTCACCTCTGGTCTTAAGCCGAGATCTAGGCTGCACCAAGAGTAACTGGTCAGAAAAAACAGAGAATAATCCTTCTGACTTAAATACATAAAACAAATTCCTATTTCTCCCGAAGAAAGTCATTTTTATAGTGTAGCATCTATGTGCCAACACAGAGGGTTGTAGCTGAAGTGCAGACTTTAATTTAAGGGATTTAGCTGCTGAAAATCGATTACCAGCAGGGGGAGATAATATATTTAAAGCCACAAAGTCAGTAGTGAGCAAAAACCGCATTGAGTACATTCCAGGGTCCTTAATCGCCGGAAACGATTAAGTTGGCGGATAATATTTATATACATGTAAATGTGTTAATAATGTCTGTTTAAACACTTTCCGTGATTATTTTCATGTTAGCTTGAAATAAAATATCTGCTCCCTCTGTTGTTAATGCAGCTTACTGCAACTTCGGTGTACATTTTTTTTGGAGAAGCAAAGTGTGAAATGGACACGGTGCACCGGCGTGTTCATTACAAGCTTTGCCGTGATATTGGGTTGCTAGAAACTATAGGCATTCCTATATAGTGCATTTTCTTTGAGGCTTTAAAGGGTTATTTATAGGAGGGCTAATCATGGTGTGGCTTTTGGACAAATCTTTCAGAAGAAGCTTCAAACTGATCAGGAGTCTGAGGGGCTATTGGGATATTGATTGGATTGAACTCAGTTACTCTGCCATCTATTTTTATCTTCGTTGCTTGTGGGCATGCTCCATGGTCACGGTCAAGAACATACAGGCTAATTTTTGTACTAAAAACTTGGCCTTCTCAAATGAACATAAACAGATGGTATTTGCTGTTGCAAATGTAATATATCTTTGATATGAATTGATGGCCATAATGTGTAGTTTGTATGCTCCTGTGAGAACCTCCCTGGAAAAATTGCCTTAAATATTTAAAATTTCGCCAAAGTAATGTTTTACTTTCAGAAGCAGTCTAAATTATTGAACATATATGATACACAAACTGAAATGTGATGGAGTACCAGTTTATCAGTTCCTGGAACCAGGAGCTCAGAAAAATCACTTTTTATTGTTTTAACACATTCACATTATATTTATTTGAATGAAGTTTTGGATCAGTTTTTACCTAATGTATGATACTATATTAACAGTTTCAAAAAACACACATCCAGTATTTGGTCAGACAATGTTAAACGTTTTCAGTTGACTTTGCTTTGCTTCAACAGTTTTATAAGCATCTTCTTTAATAAGTCAGTTAGCCTGCACTCCCTCCCCCCTTTAACTAACTAGGTGGTATATTGCCAGCACATACGCTGCAACAAATCTAGATAAATTGCTGTGTTCAGTAACATTATTTACATATTTGTTGGGTAATGAGAATTTCTATCATCGTGGACATCATGGTGTGTTCCAGTAAACAATATAGTGCAGAGAAACAAACGAAGGAAGCCATTTGGAGCTCATGAATTTCATCATATCATCTGATAATTAGATTTCTTAATATAGTTTTTACCTTTAATTACTTGTTTACTGCCATGGGTGGTAGTTTCTACATATAGTGTATGGCAATAGGGCGAGTAATAGTCATAGAAGCCTGTTAAAACTAATTTAATATTTTATGATGCAATTTGGTGTGTGCTTGTATTTTATGCATGGGAAGAGTGCTTGTTCCAAGCCACATTGTTCTTTTTAAAATAAAAGTGTACTTTGAACAAAGGTAAAGGAGTACTTTTCAAAAAACACAAAAGTCTGGGTTACTGTATTTGGTACCCCAAAAAGTTGATTCTGTTCACTTGGACGTAGCATTTTCAGTGGTAGAAACATTTTGTCGCTCACCTGAGTGACTTCTACAGAATTCATGACATACAGTTGTGATCCCCCACTACTCCCACACCAACATTCACAACACTGAAACTAAGAATCTGAAGTTGATTAAATGTTAATATTATACAGATGAACACAACATTTGAACACCCCATTCACTATTGCAAGTGATGATAAGCCAATTTATGCATCCAATTTGTTAATAAGCCATAGTCAAGTTTGTCTGACTATGGCTTATTAACAACATCAGTTTTGCTCTTAATAACACATAATGCTGCTCAGTAGTGCGTGGTCCAGTGAGTTGTGATCCAGAGAGAAAAGCTAGAAATGAAGAAATACGTGTGACAGGTCAAACAGAAAAGCTTCCAACATGAGATAGGACATCAAAAACAAGCCATGTGAATTGAAAGAGGGGATTAAAGTTGTTTACCAGGGATGCATACATGTCATGGTGCTAAGTGCAATGCTGAAGGTCAACAGTGACCCCTGATGCATGCCCCCTCGCCAGATAGTCTTATCATGGCCAGCACCATGTTTTCACAGCCATCTTTGTGGACGACTTCTTCACTAGCCCGGAGACGGTAACTGCAAGGTACATGGGAATAGCCAGGCACGTGAGAATACGCCAACTTCTACTCAGAAGTCACAAATGATGATTGGACAAAATACTAATTCTACCAGTTCTGCTATGAAACCAAGAGGAAGGTTCAAGTGAGCTGCCCTCTTGTCATCAGGTTGTTTCTCCTACAGTCTCATTTACTTTATGTTTATTAATGATGTCACAGTGGGATTTAATGATGTACTAAACTGCATTAAAGTTGTTCCTATTTTGTCAGACCACTGAAATTCACGAGGGAGCAGAGTATTAGAAGTTTTCAGATATTTAAATGTACAAAGCACAATGACCTCAGGGTTAAAGATAAGTAGCACTGTCATCATTTTGACAATGCCAAAAACAACAGAAAATGTAGCAGCTTTGTTAAGCAAAAATCGACAAGAAAGCTCTATTAGGTTTCACAAGTACTGAATTAGATTTAACACAGCACATCAAGCGGTATATACTGATTTTAATACATGAGACAAAATGGGAAATCTGCCCTCATTTTCTTGTTCTTACATCACAACTGTCTGCATAGTTTCCGTACAAAAATACAGACTTTATTAGCAGAAAGTATCATTTGTTTCAGTGTTTTCTTCAAAGCATCCACCCACTTGTTGTTCTGTAGTCATGTCTAGTTCTGTTTGAAATCTTTTAATCAGCAGGCAGCGCATGTACCCGTGCTTGACTGTTTAGAGGACAAACTGAAAGGACACAGGTCTGCAAAGGCAAATCTGAATATCATGAGCTCATCATGCCATTTTGGTATTAAAAATGAATCATGAAAGCATTTTTAAAATGATCAATAGATACCGATTTGGGTGTGCATGGTTAAGATTTAATGGAAATAAGTTTGCCGTGGCAAACGTAGGCATAGTTTTTAGAATATTTCAGTTTATTGTGAAATAAAACACTTTATACATTGATTCAGATACCAGCTAAGGGAAGGTGCAAAGACAATAACACTGTTAATATAACTCATCACAAAACCTAATATTGAATATTGAGGTTTTGCCACATTTTCCATTCTTGTTTATAGTCATAGACATGTGACATATGATTTTACCAGGTTTCTGGTCTCATACTCAAGTTAGAAAGAGAAAAATATATATGCAACGTAAATCGACTTAGGCTCTCTGTGGACCTCTGGGGTCAAATTTCTATTTATGGAGCCATCAACCGCCTATACAAATCACCTGCACATATACTGAAACGTAGCTTGTGTTTTGTCCAAAGGTAAAAGCACTGCTTAATGGATGATTGCATGAATGTCGTGGTAGGCACTTCTTTCACATACACTGATGTTTAAATAAAGGAAGGATCAGACAGGTCACTTACAGAAACCACTCCATCCATTAGTGCTATTGTTTATGCTCTTAAGGGGTTTAGGCAGCTGCAATTGAATCCACTGGGGAAGAGATCTACACCCTGAAACAGTCAAATACACGGTGGACACAGAGAGCGATAACCATTAATGCTGACATTCATAATTAGGAAAGTTAACCTCTCCTGCATGTCTTCAGATGGTGCAAAGAAACCTGATATAGCATAACAAAACAAGGTCTGCTCCATTGCAGGAGGGGGGTATGGCGCCATTGCTGTTCCTGGCTGCTGCAATGTTTAATATCCAGTTCATTATCTTAATCGGGTGTGTTGGAGCAGGGATTTAAGTCCCCAGGAGAACCTGTATAGATTAACATTTCAAGACCACTGACTGCTGGGGTATTAGATAAACAGAAAAGGATGGATGGAATATATAAATAATCAAACCTTCCACTCACGTGAACTTGTACTAACTTCCAGGAAATGGACAAAAAACTTTTAGGAAGAAAGAACATGATTGGACCATAAGGATGTTCTGTTTTTGCCCAGAATCTGGTCCGAGGAACATTTAGGAGTCAAGAGGTCAGTTCAGGGTCAAAAATATTGGATATGTGTTTATGTAAGTGTTCATATCTGTCCACATGCATGCTTGTGTGCATGTATCTCGGGAGCATGAAGAGTACTTTGAGACATTCTAATGGAGTAACCGGATGAAATAGCAGTCCAAAATTTAAATGCCAGAAATGTGATGTCCGCCTCTGTTTCACATTCATGTTAGAACTGTACACACCTTGTTTCTACCTTGCATATTGTATTTCCATGTATGTTTGCACATGCTTCAATAAATCACTGCATTTCGCATTTTCTGAGCAAAACATGCAGCAGGGCAGTGGTTCATAACATTTTCACAGAAAATCATGTAATTTTGGTATTCTTGTAGCACATTGTTGACTTGAGGCAACAATCCCATTTCTGGTGGTGATGTTGGTGTTGGTGAGGGTTCACTGCTGACAGGGAGGCCCAAACTCCAACACTGCCGGGTGATTTTTTTTTTTTTTCAAAAACTAAAAATTCATGTCCCTGAGGACTCTCAGTAAGAAATGAAACAGTCATCAGAGGCTTCCAGCAAAGAATATGGGACAAAGGGAAAATACTAATACTAGCCCTAAAAGAGGTACATTATGTGGGTTGAGAGAAAGTGAGACAAAAGACAAACAAACCAGTGGAATAAAAGTGTAAAACAAAAACAGCTGGTGAAAAAGGTGGACCTAGTGAAGTTTAGTCGGCACTGCTGAAATAGAAAGGGTATCATAAAGAAGTACAGTGAGATGAGGAAATATGAGAGGAGACAAAGTGACAAAGTGAAAGAGAATTGTGGCTGTAAAAATGTTTTTATATCTGTCTTCACTAGTATAGGAAGATGAATAAAATACCTTAAAAACATTTTTCCAAGGTTGATTGATTTAAAAGACAGTGGTTGGGCTGGAGCATGAGATCAAATGAGGCTTAGGAAAGAATAGGATGTATTGGTTCTACACATAGGTGACCTGCAAGAAGATGCCGATTGCCTCTTTCATCATATTAGTTAATTTTCAGTATATGTCTATGTGGCGGGCAGTGTTGGGGAGTAACGGAATACATGGACCGCCGTTACGTATTTAAAATACAAAATATGAATAACTGTATTCCGTTACAGTTACCGTTTAAAAAGGTGGTGTTCAGAATACAGTTACTTTGTTGAAATAAACGGATTACACGGCGGTCTTTTCCCAAGGTTCAAGGTTCTTTATTTGTCACATGCATAGTTATACAAGTATAACATACAGTGAAATGCAGCCGTTTCATATGTTAGGCTATGCCCTCTCTATTTTTGGTAATTCCACGCCGATGGAAACCCAAACAAAACATGCATTAAGAGGCTAAATGCCCATGTCTCAATCTCATGTCTCATAATGACGTGAAGAAATATGTTTAAAAATGATTTCATATGAAGGCAATAGGCAGAGTGTTACAGGTATCGCCCTAAAGAATGTAGCCTCATGGGCAGTGTAGTCTGTGCTGCAGAGAGAATGGACTGCCATACCCGTTATGTGTCTGTGAGCGACAGGGAGGGAGAAAAAGGAGAGTCAAAGTACAAAGCAAAGTATGAGCTGTCACCGAGCAGAAACGGGAGCTGGAAGCATGTAAATATAATAATAACCACTGCAGCCAAAAAGAGTGCCTGACGAGCCCAGTTGTAAGTAAGCTATTAAGACTCGACTGTACACAGTGTTCGTGTTTTCCTCTGAAACAATATGTTCCGTTGGAGCAGCCTTTCAACGCCTCTCTCTGTCTCTCGCTAGCAAAGTTGACCCAGACAACAAAGTAAAGCTAGTTTTCGGCTACCAGCCCGACACAGAACATAACATATTGGCCAGAGGTCCCTTTACTACGGTTCGGAGCCGCGGACCTGTTTTATATACGCGCGGAATAGTTTTCTATATGAGATCGCTGCAAAAAGTGCAGCCTAATGTCCACCCTACCTACTGTTACTCATTTTATATTAAGATGTAAACATCTAGTTGGTATTGGCATGGCGAGTAGCCTTCAGTAATACTAATAAATCACACAGCAATAGTACATTCATGTAGTTGTAAAAAGCATGATAATATATTAAGTAATCCAAAGTATTCAGAATACGTTACTGTCACTGAGTAACGTAACGGAATACGTTCCAAAATACATTTTGGGGCATGTATTCTGTAATCTGTAGTGGAATACATTTTAAAAGTAACCTTCCCAACGCTGGTGGCGGGTGTGGTTGGTGACCCGGGGCTCACAGGTGGCTGGACAGGCGCCTGCCATCCAGGACCACGCAGCACTTCAACGCTCTGTTACAAGGCTGGTTGGAGGCCGGTTTGGCCAGCACGCCGACCTCCGGCTTCACAGTACTGTCGCACGCCTCCTCCTCCCCCTCCGATTGGCGAGGTGCCTCGCACCCCATAGCCTACAGGTCCACCTCCGGGTGGCGAATTCCCTCAGGCGCCTCCACACCCACCTCCGGCTGGTGAGTTCTGTTGCGCGCCTAAATCTCCAGCAATGGCATGGCAGGTTCCTCCCACGTACTCTGCGCACTGACCTCCGGCTCGAGCTGAGCAGGTGAGTGGGCTGGTGGTGGGCCTGGCATTTGCTCCGCGGCCCTCCTTTGGGGAGCAGCACAGTCAGCACAGACAGACTTTTGATTGCGGTTGAAGCTCAGGTGCGTCGGCCTTCTCTGCAGCGGCACCGCAAACCATGCCCCTCTGCAGTGTCTCTACATGGATATTTAAGGGTTAGCACAGCAACAGCGCCTGAAATTTTAATCACTGCCATAGTTTCATTTTTTACATGAATCAGTTTGACTTTAAGTGAAGCTTTTCAGTTTGGTTTAATTCATAGTTCCAGTCATTCATTAATGTGACAGCTTTACAAGCCAAATT
The DNA here is from genome assembly GCF_000239375.1 of Pundamilia nyererei. Lineage (NCBI taxonomy): Eukaryota > Metazoa > Chordata > Actinopteri > Cichliformes > Cichlidae > Pundamilia > Pundamilia nyererei. The sequence goes on from NW_005187404.1 coordinate 514,487, forward strand.
TATACCTGCTTGATAAGACATACATGATGATAAATCAGTGACGAGTACTCACATGTGAAATATAAGTTACTGTCCTTCTAGTAAATGGGGGGTAAAAGGAACACTTTCCACTTTCATTATACTGGCAGGGGTCTAAGCCATCAGACGTACGACAGGACTGTTGAAAGAAAGAATGAAATGAACTGAGTGGAGAGATAAGTGCAGAGAGATAGAGGTTAACCTTTTTAAATCTTCTCTTGCTCATTTCATGGTCTCGGCTCGCCGAATCTGCCTCATCCTTAAAATAAGGTTTCGGTTCTTGCTGATTTTCTTTTTGGCTGTCTTTTCCAAAAGCATTCTAAGAAAAAAAAGTAGACAGAGCTTTGACCTTTACATTTTCAAAATGTTTATTAGTGAAAACAAAATAGATGAGTTTTCTGCAGCATCTGCAAAGCTAGAGCACACAAAAAAACATACTTGCAGCCTCACTGTAAGCTTCACTTATTATTTTAGGAAATTATTATTGTTCATAATGATTTTTCATTTACTGCCCAGTGATTTGGACCCAACAGTAAAAGCTGTCACCCTTAAATCTACAGAAAGCTAATGTATAAAAACTTTGCACATATAAAGAGAGCTGTAGGAAATTGTTTAAGTCCTGCTCTAAACAGAAATTAGAACATTTCCTCGTTGTGTGTGTCTGCATGTGTGCCAGTGTTTAGTGGATGCCTTTTTGACAGCTCGAACAGCTTTTGGCCTTTTGGCTGACCACTGCAATCTGACCTCAGTGGCAGTTAATCAAAGCCTCATGCATGCTACCATTCATCATACTAACACACACAAATTATCTGGATTACATCTGCAGTGACATGTTTGCAACAGCCTACACACATATAAAA
>NW_005187404.1:515539-519476 GCF_000239375.1 Pundamilia nyererei
TACATGAGTCAGCATATCTGTGTGTGTGTGTGTGTGTGTGTGTGTGTGTGTGTGTGTGTGTGTATGTGTGTGTGTGTGTTATTTTTTTAATGGCTCAGTCACACAAGAGTGAAAATAGGATGGCAACCTGCTTGCAAGTAGGAAGGATCAGTGTTTCAATGTTTTGTTGTTGTTGTTGTCAGAGCAACTGCAAGTAGTTGTAGTAGTTGTGATACTCAACTGTTCAGCCAGAGGCTGAGTATACAACATCCTCAACCTCTGGGCATCCAACTTCATTTGTGGGGCACTCGCAACATGCAGTTTCCACAGATTTATCACAGTTAATCACTGTATTGTCACAAACAGATTGCATGTTATGGCCAACTCAGTTATGAATGCACAAATTGCTGATTATTTTCAGCGTGGTTTCACAAATGATGAAATCCTTGTGTTATTAGCTGAATCACATGGCCCTACTATCAGCAAACATACTCTCGAAAGCGCCAATTGCTTAATGCCGTTTTGATGCATCAAAGTTGCTTTGAAAGTGACAGTCACAGACCTGGACCCCATCTTTGAAGCAATGATTACAAAGGCAGCAAGATCACAAGCTCATTGCATATGGTCATAGTATTTTTTTTTTTCTGTGGTCTCCAGCTAGTAGTTCCGGTAGACAGTTTATTTAGTATGCATATATAGCTTGGAGTTTAAAACTTTAAAGTTTGAGAGGTGAAACGATAGAAGCAGGATGCACACTAGAGCATGGTCATATGTGTTCTGTGCAAGAATTTTGCTGTATTTTTGAAACGAACAGTAAATCAATTTGAAACATATTTTACTAACAGGTAAATCCATACCCCGCTTTCATTTACTCCTTTGTGCCATAAGGCTTCACTGGTGAAAAAACATATATACATCAATGAACCACACTGTTGCACAGGTTAGACAGCTATACAGACTAATAGAGGATATCACTTGTAACAGCCTCTGGAGAGACTTTCCTGCGAGGGCCAGGTTTATGGTCCCTCAGAAGTAGTTCCTAAGATGTGGTGCAGACATCAAAAATCAAACGTGTTTATAGTTGTTTCAAAGAGCCACACAGGAAGGGAGCCACAGAGGAAAAGGGGACGATAAGTTCTTTTTTAAAAAAAAAGGGATAACTGCACACATTTTCAGTAATTTCTTTAGGGAGTCACTGATAGTTTCACTTTGGATTATACACATGAAAAGTGTAGTTGAAGAACTATTGCAAGAAAGATATAGAAAGAGGACTAGAATTTCTTACAACCACCTTAACTCTGTAGAGCCAGCCAATCACAGCATGGAGTCTGTGCAAATGCCAGATCATATGTCTTTAAAAAAAAAAGTTAATACTCCTTAGCAGCACCATAACATTGTAGATCTGTATCTGTAACTGTTACACATTATTTTATCTCGAATTATTTTTATCTCAGATTGTGGTTTAAAAATATGATATCCGTGACATTTTTGTACACACTTTGTTTAATTCCCTGATGTAACAGATTCAGACCTCCTCGGGGAGAATAACCTTTGAAAATGGTCACGTTTTTAGATGCATATTATGCTGTCATAGATAATAGTGGAACACTACTTAATATATTTAGATTATTAAAAGAGATCAAAATTATTCATAGTTATAAGTTATATTTGAATAATATTACAGGGCACAATGCAGAACCTTGCAGACTACGCAGCACTATGGGAGACACTATTTTATACTGAAAACAGTCTTATAGTCTATTTATCAACCTGGCATTATATCTTACTGTAAAAACAAGTAAAATAGATTTTCTTATAGTAATTCTGCACCATGTTGGCCTAACTGGAAAAGGTGTGGTTAAAAATACAAAGTGTATCACCACAAATGAATCTTTGGCAATTAAGATTAACAGCAAGCATGAAAGTCACCAAAAGTCACTGGCACTGGGATGATAACAAGCAGGAATCATGACAGAGGTGTTTGTATACATGTTAATCCTTTCTTCATCATGGTGTGGTTCGCTGATATTTTACTAATAGTTTTGGGACAACAGCAAATATTCTAAACTGGTCTTTGGATACTCCAATTGTGACAGCGTGAGAATCACAGTGCTGTTATTTGAATTTAGGACAGATGTTTGTTAGTTTACTTGTCTGTGGACAGATTTAGTCCAAATGATAGAATCACAACCACGAAGTAACAAAATTCAAAGAGAAGCAACTGACATCAAAGTGAAAAGATTAAAGGCAGTTGTGCTCTCTACAACTGCTCATCTGTTGAGTGTGCACTGAAATGTCTTTGGACAGCTTTAGCCCCTCTGTCGCTTGAAGGCAAAATCTCACCTGCACCATCGAAAAGCATCATGAACATTATTTGTTTTTATTCAGTCAAATTTATTTCTTCCATTCATTAATTTTGGATTTCATTTTCATTCATTTGCTGTTGTATTTTATTATTGTTATCAAGTGATAACCAAAACCCAAGCATCTGGTAACAGGAAGAGACCTCTGGTAGAATCAAGCTTAGGGAAGGCCATGGATCTATTGTGATAATCTGGGATAATCAGAGCAAAATATGACAATATGATTGCAAAAATTTGTCGAAATTGGAGGTCATAAATTTGTTATAACATAGTAGAGAGGCTCCTTTGCTGTCCACACTTAAAACACATCTTAAAACTCATGTTTATTCTTTGGCTTTTGGCCTAAATGAGACTCAGTTTTCTTTTAGTATTTCTCTTAGTTTTTATAAAAACATACTTTTTTGTTTTATTTGGTTTTTATTTATATTTTATGTGTTTTTATTATTTAATTCCAATGCACAGCACTTTGTGTCAGCTGTGGTTGTTTTAAAGTGCTTTATAAATAAAGATGATGATGATGATGATGATAGTTGGGAACTTAAGAGCCTAGAAAAACACTAATTTTCAAGGGGATCGGAGGGGGGCAATATTATTGTATTTTTTAAATGTTGCTGCAGTGTAAAAAATGACTAAACCCTTGTAGAGTTAATTTGCATTTTGCAGTGTGGGAAGTCACTTAATGATTCAACTCATGCACCTTGCATGAGTTGAAAATAAAGATTTGAAAATAAAGACACCAATAACAAAAAAGTTTATCATTAAAGTGAAATTGTATTGGGACATGCTGGGAGCTCATAGTGGCAATCACTGAGGCAGAGAGATGATCATGGGTTCCAATGCAATTTCCTGTGTACCACACAGTTCTAAGAAATGATGCTGAGCAGCAACAAAGTACACAGGAAAATGCTATGTCTCCAAGGAGGGTTACTAACATAACTTTACTCTTACAGTGCAACATGCCTTCTTTCAGAAATATTGAAGGGATATATCTAACAATCATGACAGTGGAGATCTGTGATGATCAAGAAAATTATTGACCTATTAAACCTATGTAAAAAGATACATAATGTACCTACATGCAAAATGTGGCCCTTGTATTCAATACAGGTATTACAATTAATTCATTAAATAAAATAACAACATAACTAACAATGTCAACTGCCACTGCAATTTCAATACATCTTTATCAAAGAACACATCTAAAAGTTACGTCGGAATATTAACCATTCTACAGTGTCAGCAATAAGGGGTGATTACGTCACAATTAATGAAATTTGAGCAAGGACAAAAAAAGAACATAAATACAGTATACTTAACAGAAATCATGCAAAATTTCAGGCCCCTAATAGCTTGAACCAAAATTTGAAGGTAAAGATAGAGGAAAAAAATGTCATCTAACTATTTGCCAGATATAACACCATGTACCCAATCTGAATTACTTTTAGGAAGAACAGGCTGCTGTTAATATATCCAAATGTTGTTTTAGTGTTCCCTCTTATTTTCCAAATATGACTTTTGAAATACTTAGCCAAAGATTGTTTTGGAGAGCAAGATGTTTTAATTTAGTTCATGCACCCTCATGAGCCAGGAGGACG
>NW_005187404.1:520853-525341 GCF_000239375.1 Pundamilia nyererei
CATTTGTGCAGTTTTCTATAATCCAAATTTTGCATTTGTACAAAATTGATCAACACAAAAATGATTACACACACCTACTTAGCTTGCATACAGATTTATATGCGGCACGAAGACATAACTGCAGAAACACACACATTTACTCAGTGTCTCAAATACTGTATATTAGGAAAGTACCAGTTTTTCTCACCTAAAGGCACACTTCCTCTATTGACTGGGTCTAATTTAGACAGAAACCCCCAGTGTCTTTAAAACAACTTGAGGTAAAAGGGAGTGTGAAGCAGAGAGAGAAAGAGAGAGTGTAAAGCTGTGGAGAAAACAGGAGGGAGAGAGGAAAGAAAGAGACACACCAGGAAGAGAGAAAATTGAGTTAATGATGTTTTCATTTTGTTCAGATTTTATTTGGTGATAGACTGAATACTAAATGTCGTCAAAGAATGAAGTTTTGCAGCTGCTGAATTTTACTTCAAGAGATGGTATTTATTTATATAAAAAACCCAAAGAAATACACCAAATGAAACAATTAATCATCAGTTTATTAATAGAATTTAGAAAGGTTTTTTTGCTCATTACATTTTTCAGCTAATTGCTTGGGCTACAGGAAGTGCAAAAAAACGGAGTTGTCTACTTAAGGTTTTTTTGGTTTGTTTTATTTGTTAATATGGTCAGTTTTCACCAGTAGAGCTTTGGTATTTTTAAATATAAACATATTCCTGTTTGTCAGTTGTATTTTCATAAACTTATCAAACAGAGTCGTCAATACTGCAGACCGATCAACACACATCCCATTATCACTTGAACTGCAGTCTGAAAAATAATGTGTTTGCATTAAAAGCAAATAAACAGACATACATCCCCACATCTTTAGTCTGAGAATGGTGTGCTACACTTCACTATAATTTCCAGGCTGAATGAGTTTAAGTGAAATGGGTGTGAAATGGTGGTTAATGGGCTATATTTTGTATTTGGTGAGTGTGTCAGTAGTTTTAAGACGTTAAATTATACATTAGAACCCCATAAAGTGGTCAAATTAAGGTGCATACATTTTTCTCTTTTCAATGTTAAACGATATTAGAAAATTACATAGCAGACTAAATCAGGGCTGTATAAAAAGCACTTTTAAATGAATTTGTTTAGACACCTGTTAGCTGTGCTAACACATGTACCTGATACAGAAACATTAATTAACTCAGTCCATCAACACTAATGCGCTTCAGTTTGCAGTTGCACTGTTTAATGTATTATACTTCTATTTATGTGTACGACTTCCTCTTCATGTTTACAAGTTTCAGTAGCCAATTTAAGCCATCTGCCTGACATTTTCAATAATATTTAATGCTACAGTGTGAATGCTTCATCAAATGCATGTAGCCTGTGCCTATTTATGTCATGGTCCTGGGTCGGTGACCCAGCGCTTTTAGTTCGTTATCATTTTCTTGATGATGATTGTTTAAGTTCTATGTGTTATATTCAGTCTGCCTCTGAGTCCGCGTCTGTATCTGTCTGTCTATGGTGTCACCCCATCTGTTTGTGAATCTGTCTATTTAGTTCAATGTCTTGTCTGGTTCCATGTGTCTGAGTTTCCTGTTTTATTGTGAAGGTCTGTGTCATATGTAAGTGTGCTCAGCTTAAGTTTCCCCTGTCCCGTCAGCCCAGATTCCTCCCAGCTGTGTTGCCCTCCTGTCTCTCACCCCCTGATTACTGGTGTGTGTATTTAAGCCCTGTGTGTTCTCCTGCCTGTTGCTGGTTTGTCTGTGTTACTCGGTGTCCTGCTCGTCTCTCTGCCGCTCATCCCGTTTTGTATCATCTCAGGTTTGTCATTTAGCTTTCCCAGTTCAGGTCTTTAGTTTTGTCTTCCCTCTTGCCTGTCTGCCTTCTCACTCCTGTATAAATAAACCCACCGGCATCTTATCCACTGCCTGCATCTTGGGTCCTCCTTCTAAATCCACACGGCTCGCCTCGGCAGCCGTGACAATTTAAGATAATGCAATTAGGTCAAAAACTTTTTTGTAGTTGCAAATCAGAAAACCAATCAATATGTGAGTAAAAGGTAACTGGACAAACTAATAACTTTAAATTTATGATTGTTTTTAATACTTGAATAAAACTGCTTTGCAGTAAGTATGCAAACCTTCGACATCACCAGATGCTGTGTTTGTTCCCTTGAGAAGCTCTGCTTGGCAGGCCTTTGACAGGGCAGTGACCCCCCTGGAAACAACCTGTGGCTAGAGAAAAATATGTATTACTGGCTAGCTAGCAAGTGTTTGCTTTTGATGGTAGCATATTGCTGTGGTGATCATTGAAGTAGTAGTGATGGATGGATTTGTCAACAAACACTGGCCCACTATTCTCTGAGGTCTAGTGAAAACGTCAAAAGGTGTGGTGAAAACTGAAAAATGGAAACCATTTGCCTTCAAAGTAAAAGTTATGCCATTAGAAATGTGTTAGTTGCAATTTTTATTTTGAAGGCAAACCTTTTCCATTTCTGCTTTGTGTCACACCTTTTCAGGTCTCACAACCACTTGGTTATAGTAGTTAGCGAGTATTTGCCAATAACCATGAAAAACTACAGGCAATCTCCTAGCAACCAAAGCAATCACAGGAAGGATTTTGTCATTCAACAGCCAGAAACCTCCACGAACCAATGCCAACCAGTCAGGGAAGACACACTTTCCCCTAGCAAATGGTGATTGTGTCGCACCCAATACAATGTTAAGCAATGTGCGCGCAATGTCACATTTGAAACAGAAGTACAAAACAAGCTGACACACATTGCTTTAAAAGGAATGAGGCGATTGAGGAACCAGCAGCTACTAATAATTTCTTAGGTTGGGATTTCAGAGCGCATACAAAGTGTTTCTGCACAGCAGAAAGAAAGCACAATGTAAAAATTGAACAGCATTCTGTAGTAGTGCTGCAACGTTAATGTAGAGATAAAATGACTGAACCTGCTTACAGTGAGCTCAGGCAGTGCTGGGCTGAACGAACAGAGTAGTTTCCCACAGACTGTAAAACAGTTACTGTCTTGACAGCAGGGTTTTCACATTTGTATGCTTCATATTTCCCTTTAGTTCCTGCCTCTTTATTCTTTCATCAGGCTTTTCACGGTTTTTATCCTCCCCTTTATGTGTGCATCCTCCCCTGACTCTTTTTCTTTCCATCCTTTCTCTCTCTTTGTCCAAATGTTTTGGAGAGTTGTTGTTCGCTGATGAATGTATTAGATTTTTACTATCCCCATCTCTCCCACTCTGTTTCCATTTCTCTCTCTCTCTCAGCAGGAGAAGAGGGGTACTCTTCTTAATCAAAGCATCTGCCCCTGAGCTAACCCGGCAAGCTACAAAGTCTCATCATCATCATCATCATCCATGGGAACCGATCAATAATTCAGCATGCTGCCCAATGCATCACTATGCATGGAGATTTCAGCTCAGTCCTGGACAGTCAGAGCATTCTCATACATAGGAAATGGAGCTATTCACCGAAGACCAATAACAAGGAGTAAATGGCAAATGCAAGCCTATAATCCCCAGTTAGTATGGCAATAGTTCTAGCCCTAAGGCTTTAGGGCTTGCAGAAGTAGTGTACTTTGTAGAGCAGCATTTGAAATGCACACACAGTAATGGAGGGGATTTAAAAGAGCAATGAAGCAATCACAAAGGTTTTCCCCCAAGGGGCACAAAGTATATTACAGGGGCATATCAAAATAGCGTTAGGTGATTTCTTCCTCTTCTTGTTTTTCCTTCCCTTAGTCGCTGTATTTTATTCCCCTCTGGCCAATTGAAAATATACAGCATTTTTGCTGCTGCTGGGTACGTTAACTGTTTTACTCCCTTCCAAAGCTGTCAAATCATTAGGACTCAATTTTTGAATCTCCAAAAAATAATAAAATGATTTTCATAGTCCCTAAATCATAAGGCCTTTAGGTATATATCCTACATGCACTGTTCTAATCCTATATGTCATTCACATTTCTTCAGCAGACAAGCAACACAAAACTTTACCTAACGATTTCAAGACTGTGGACAGTCACAGTCTGCTGCCTCTCACTTCCTCTAATGCTGACAATCATGAGGAGGAGAAGCAGGAGAAAGACATGCTGCTGGGCAGCATCTAGGCTGTAATTTATTTACCACCATCTGCTGTCTTTGAAATGCTGTACTAGACCTACAGAAGTAGGTATCCCATACCTACTTCTGACATAATATGGCATTCACTCATGACAAATGTCTGTGCGTGCAAAATATATGATACAGATTCCAAGTCTTGGAAACACAGCGGCCAACATCATATCCAGAGGGAAGCTTCCAGTGAACATGAGGTATCCAGCCAGGGTGAGTCCAATCTGTACACTGTTCAGAAAACATGGTCTGTTTGCCTCAAGGCAGAACAGCTACTGTTGCTCTCTCCATCACCCAGTAAGATTCACTATTTAGAGTTGATGCATTCATGTGCATTCTCAAGCTATGAGGAGCTGTACAAGAGCACAATGGG
>NW_005187404.1:525501-529534 GCF_000239375.1 Pundamilia nyererei
ATAGATAGATAGATAGATAGATAGATAGATAGCTATCTATCTCTATCATATATATATAGAGAGATATAGTAGATGAAGAGGACCACTTCTATAAATTGTAAAAAAAAGATTGAAAAGAAAAGTAGGTTTTTTTTTTTTTGTTTTTGGGGGGGGGTTACTGTAGTTCACATACTACAGTAACCTGTGCAACACACACACACACACACACACACACACACTTTGTCAACTGCAAAAGCACAGCTGAAGCTAGAGGACATGACACTTCTGTGAATAAGAAGCACTTGATTCTTAAGTTGAACAACTCTGCAGAGTCTGCTTGTATGGCTTCTGACATGTGGCACTGATGAAATGCAGTGGCAATATTTCACACATCTATTAAACAACTTCTCATGGTAGTTTTTTTTTTTCTTCAGAGGAACACAAGAGGATAAGATCAACATGGGGCTTGAAAGAGTATCTTCAGCTGGAAAAATAAAATACCCAGGAAAATATCTGTTACTTTACCAGTGCGTCTTTTGAGCTGTCCTAGGTGGCCAAATGCTTTACTATACTATGTTTTGAATCAGATAATAGTTTTGTGTAGTATGTCCCTTGTACCATAATTACACTTTAAAGTGCAAGTTGCCAACCTTGAGCTAAGGAGCATTTAAGAAAATGGCAACAGCAAAACCTGCTACTACTTGTGAGAAGCATTAGAAAGCTAGCAGTAAAAGGGTATTTCTCTACCATATAGTTTGATTTTATTCTATAATTCTCGGGTGTCATCAGAATTATTGGGGTCACACTGCCCTCCACAGGCTAGGGATGAAGCCACATGTGGAGCCACACACGGAGGAGAAAAAGAAACTACTTTTTGAACCTTTTAGTTACTGACGTATTTTTTCAAGAACACATACTGTCCTTCAACTCTCCTGCTGCTTCATCTCTCACTGCGTGCATCACATGCACAGACACCAAACTGCTGTACACACAGCCCTGCTTGAAAAATGCTGCTCGCACATTCACGTCCGAACACACACATTGAAGCACACACTTGGAAGAAGGGACATTTTAACTCTCAATTCATCGGGGACTCATACCTGTGATATGATAAATGGAGTATGTTCCTTATCAGCGTCACAAGCACAAGGATACAAGCACACCCTTACAGCTGGACAGTGAGGAAAGTGTCAGGGGACCTAATTATGAACAGGAGTATGAGTTGTAACATTAGGATGAGGGAAGAGACAAGAGCTGAGAAGTCCATAAAGTGAAAGGATGAATAACGGGGAGATGCTTAGTAGGGGAGATGTAATGTGAAATTTCTGCTTATCTCTCCAGTTTTCCATTTTTGGTGGGCTTGCACACATCACCACCTATCAGGCAGGTTAATCTGTGAGCGTATCAACTGATATTAAGATATATGTACTCCCGAAAAAAAAGCTCCTGACTCCTCAATGTACAGAACTGTGCAAAAGTCTTGAGCTACCCCTTATTTCTATATATTTTGCTTCCAATGAACCAGATTTTATGGGCATTTTTTGAAAGTGGTCTTAAGCGGTAGTTCTCCAGGCTTTCTAAAGGTCTTCCAAAGTTTTTCTTTAGCTGTCTTTTCACTCATTTTCAGTCCAATCCTTGTACCAGAACATTTTCAGAGTGAGTCAACTTAACAAAGAAGCAATTTTAAAGATTGAATCTTTAAGCAGTTTCTTAATAGACATCTATCAAAAACACATACTTGGCTGCCATTTCTTTTGTTGATTTTATAAAAATTGCCAAAGATGACACGGTTTGACAGACGGAAAACAGTACTTTTATACAAACAAGGTGATTTACAAAGAGCTATTTGCTGAAAACTTACCATATATTGACATTGTGTGCAGTGTGTAGGTAGATGCATCTCTCAAGCTGCATCTACTGTTCACTGAAGCCTAAACAGAAATGATGTCAGCGAAAGTGTGGTTTTCAAAGAGGAATTCTTATGACATTTTAAACTGGGAGAAAAGGCTAAGGTATGCTAAATTACTCAAGAATCAGACTGAAAATCAGCAGTAACAGGTCTTATGGAGTGATAAATACGGTTTCACATTTTTTGCTTCATATCATTGTCAAGTTGAGGAGGTCAGGAGAGAGTTGCCACGCCATCTGTAAAACACGGTGGATGCTCTGTCATGGTTTGGGGTTGTATTTTAACCAGTGGTGTTCTTCTTGTCAGAAAGTGCCATTATGATCAACAATGCAGTACTATCTGGAAAGCATGTGATTAGCAACAGCTTAATTTTTCACCATGACAATGATCCCAAACACACTGTGAATGCAGTAAAATGGAAGACTATTAGTCATGGATTGGCCTCACCAGAGCCCAGAACATTTCATAGAGAAAAGAAAAAAAGGCAGCAAATGTCTGAAGAAGAGAAACCTGAGGAACTATTGACCCTGTGCACGAGAAAATGCTAACTTCCTGGTTTGAGGCCGGATGTGGGGTTGTACATTTCCGGTAGCTTTACTTTGCAGTCAATCGCTACTGCAAAGATATACTCCAAAATCATGTCCAAAACTCAAAAACGGAAAGATCGCGTTAAGTTACAAAGAGCAGAAGGTGGGAACACTCACCGCTGTTGTGTCATAAAAAATCTAATGATCAATTTTGACGTTTAAAGAGTTTAGATCGATCAGTTGTTTACATCACTCAACACAAGCAGAACCGCATCACTGCAGCAGAAGACACATCGTCCACATTCAGAAGCACATCTCTGTATAGTGACTGGTCTCATGATCTAAACAGGCAAATGTTCAGCATTTAAACTACAGGTGAAGAATAGTCCAGATGTTTCCCCCATTATGTCGATATCAGCTAGTCAAGTACACACCTACACAGCATGTTAACAAACCGTGAAAAAAGCCACACAAAAAATGAATGATTGCTGGTAAAGGTTTCTATACATTAGTATTTACGAAGGGTATGTTGTGACTTACCTTAAAAATTACAGTGGTCCCTTGCTATAAATGGTGTGTATTTATATAGCACTTTACTAGTCCCTAAGGACCCCAAAGCGCTTTACATATCCAGTCATCCACCCATTCACACACACATTCACACGTGGTTCACCTTTCACCTCGCTGTTTCGCGGATTTTTTAGTGCAAGTTTGCATGCTTTTTTTTTTTTACGTCACATTGTGTCCTGCGTCCTCATCGCTAGCAGTGTGACTTTGAAGTGCAGTACTGTATGTCCACGATGTCCACGAAACATTTTGCACCGTCAAAAAATAAAATTGGCTACTTGATTTCACCTATCGCTGGTTATTTCTAGAACATAACACCCGCGAGGGACAGCTGAGAAATATAAAGTCGATAAACATCATTTACAGACATATTGGGTAAATGCCCAAGACATCTATAGAAATGTAAATCGCTGCTTGATTCATTCATTTGCTTAACTTGTTTTGGACCGTAAACAGGGTGCGAATAGGACAACGGAAACAAAGCTCCCCACAGGAGTTTCCGCACCGGAAGTAGCATATGCTAACGTGCACACAATCAATTCCTGAAGACTGATGAAGTCTACTTACTTCTGTTTTTGCCCTATACAGTGTATTTCCATTTCCATGTTTCAGTAAATCTTTTAGTAACTCATTGCAAATTCCCAATTTCCTAGAAAAACAGAAAGTTATGAGTGGTGCTTCAAAACATTTCCAAGGTAATGTTGAATTAACCAAGGTTGACCTCAGCAACCCTGGTAAGAACATTTAGCATTTATGTAACAGAATGTTAGAGCTAAGTTTTGCTCTTCCTCTTTAGACTCAGCAAAAGTATGAGGATAACACTGATACCTAAAAAACAGTATGTCCAGAAGGTAGCAGATAGATACGGATAGAGCAGTGACTATGGGTAAAAAAAGATCAAAGTCATCATTTATAACATGACCACTGGAAAGTCTTGCGGCTGTGGGAGTTCAGTTCAAACTCACACAATGATCTTTTCTTCTTTTGTAGTTTTCTCCCTTTAACTACCGGTATCCAAAACACTCGCCTAGCTTGGGAGTCACCGCACCTA
>NW_005187404.1:530065-536518 GCF_000239375.1 Pundamilia nyererei
TGTATTCATGTATTTTATACTTAACTCATAGCACACCGTGACACACTTAAATAAGACTATCCCATATTAAAGTGCTACCTCAGCAGTCAGTGTTGATGCATTTACATGCTAGCAGGACAGAGAATACCCTGTCAGCACAAGTCTAGGTACAGTGATAGCTCACCCCTTTGAACTGCAGTTAATTACCTCAAAGCTTAAATGTCTTCACTCATCATCTCCACTTCATCTACACCACACTTTTTGGAAAGCATGTTCCATAATTGCAAAGCTCTCAACTGAATTTATTGGAAAACTGTGGACAGCAGATGTTCCTACAATGTCTATTTTTTGCCACATACACTTTTTCGGCATCTGATATCTTGCATGCGGGCTTATTATTCCAAAGGAAAATACAGCTCAGGTGAGGTTGGATCCCACAACACCATAGGCTCTGGCAGTGCTGATACACACATACACAGCCTCGCTACCTCAAACAAATAGACTTTAATGCTGTTACTGCAGGCCCAAATATTGCCAGCTCACACAGCTGATGAAATATTCGCTGTTTACTCTCCTCGAAATGTCCTGCTAAACCGCGTGTGTGTATGTGTGTAATGAGTGGATCCTGAAATAACACAACACAACGAAAGCACACACAAACACAGACAAACATGCACGCAGAGGGGAAACTATGACATGATTAATACGATCATCCAGGCTATTGGCTATTTCCTGTAAATATAAAACCAAGGGCACATAGCCTCATTGGAAGCCAGGCTAAACCCATATTTCATGTTAGTTCAAAATAATGCATCAAGGACACAGTTTCCTATAAGTTTGGCTTTATTGCCAAGACCTAGCCCAATCCAAATCAGAAACTTATTTTTAAAATATATGCACATATGTAATTCTCTTTGGACAGCCTCAAAGGTGTCAACCCTGCCAAAAAGTCTGAAAAACTAAGAAACACGGTGCTTTTAATACATTATGCCAACTGAAATTCACCTGTGAAACACAAAAGAAAGCTACAGTGGCTGTTATGTAAAGAACACCACTGTGAAAAAAAAATCACAGAGATAAGTTTTCTGGGAGCAATTAATCATGTCTGGCACAATAGAACCAAACTCAAGAGAGACACTGATTTACATCCAGCCTTTTTAACACAGTCTCAGGATTCAGCAGTCCTAAAGGAGAGCCCTGTCTTGAATGATATCACGTAAGTACTTGCTGAAAGGATCTGTCAGTTGGCAAACAAAGTCCTCTGACTTCAGGTGGGAGGGTGATGCATACCAGTGCTTTGGGCAAAACGCTAACGTCAGCAAGCTATAGTGCTCAAAATGTCAAGGTTAACATGCTGGTATCTATAGTGTAACGCTTACTTTTTGCCCTATCCTGTTTAGCATGTTAGCATAGTAACATCATTAGTTTTTCAGGTACTTGATCATTGTGCAATGCTTGAATATAAAAAGTAGCAATTATCAACCAAAAACCGCAGATGACTTCCAACCTAAAAAGCTCAGAACTAATGGGTTACAGTACTGTGAAGGCTATTAGCTGAGAAATACTGGACGCCTCTGGGGAAAAAGCTGACATTAAAGCTTGCTCTCATAATGAAAGGCACAGCACTCAAGTGTAAGAGAAACACAGTTAGTGGACATAAATTTCTCTCCTTTTTCTTATTAATTTCCTTTTCAATTTACCTGTTTTTATTGCACCTACCGTTTGCATTATCTGATTGCCCTGCTGTGTGATTTTTGAAATGATTATTTGAAATGCTTCTAATACACAGACTCATTACCAATTACCCAAGTTATTGCAGCGTTGTGAGTTTCCTGAATGGGATTCCTCAAGCAAAGCAGGAAATGTGAGTGAAAACATCAAATTGGACTTTAATGAGTTCAATTCTGCTGTGCTTTCTGTTTATGAATTGTATCCCACACGGAATACATTTATTGTGCAGTTTTATGGGAAGTTTTGAAAGAACGTCATACTTTAATCTCTGCTCATTTGCATTTATGTTGAACTAACACACCTGAAGTTGAAAGCTGATATAGACTAGGCCTCAGCAAATAGTTAACTGCCTGGGAAAGCACCAGGTGTTAAAAGTGAGAAGTCATTGAATGGTTCACGAATCGGGCAGGGTGCCAATAGCAATGTGATATTCCCACTCGTTTGTCTGCGCAACCATGAGAGTCTCCTCGGATGAGAAGCAACCAGAGAAAACACGTATTAGGAATCGATTGGAGGATCTCTACACTTCTACTCTTCATCATACACAGTGGAGCCCAACAGATACTAGATTTTTGAAGGTAGTATCAGATTCAGGAGGTTAAAAAAGAAGATATTCTGTGTAAGTGCGTGTGTTAACATACAAACTAATTGACTTTCCATCAGCATGTTTCACACGATAGTTAGCAATTTACTGTGCACCACCACCACCACCTGCTCAGCAGTGATGCTACTCCTCTGCATGTACTCTAGGCAACTGTAGGCAGATTGTAAACAACAGAGTTGAGACCAAAGTGCCAAAAAATAAATAAAAGTTCTCACATTGGACCATATCAAGCCTATGGTATACGAAATCTATACTCAGATACAAATATATTTGCAAAAGGTCAATACAGGCTGATCAGATAACAAACCTATCCATCAGGCTCTGACACACACACTCCGTTTCACATGAACATATCCAGACTTTGAACCTCCTGCACAATCTGTGGCTTTCTCACACTTTCCGGAAATCAGTCAGCAAAGCCCATTGCTTTGACAGCAGACATATGAGCTGCAGACGCCGAGTGTGCCAGCTTATCAACCATTTAGCAGCCGATGACCTGTAGCACAAATGGTCCTGTCATGATAAAGTGTCTGAACCCTGCAAATTCAATTGCAGGTCAGAGGGCAGCGCGTGCATCAGAATGCAGCATCCATCACCACTGCTATTGATCACCCTGCGATTAGTGTGTATGTTGCAGGCGTGTGCATAGATCTGTCTTGTGTATAAATGTGTCTGATGAGGCGTGCATGCTGTTGGAGGCAATAAGGGGCTGTGCTTCTATGGGGAGAAACATAATTCAACTTGAAAGGCACAAATTTGTTCTGTCCAAACTTAAGTAAAATGGGGTAAAAAAAATGAAAACGTAAAATCATAAAAATAAATATGACATAAATGTCTCCCTGTGTTTTTACTACTATGATCCAATTCACTCGAGTCTGCAGATGTCACGTTGATTTTATGTTACGATTGAATTGCACCGGTACCCTTTGTTACGTACAAAAAAGACATTACATGGCTTATAGAATATGAAGCTTTAAAATTCACGACTCTCAATTATTCACCAGGATCCTCCGTGAGATATGAAAATCAGCCAAAAGCTAAGCATAGTGATAGACTGCCCTTTCTGCATGCCTACTAATCCCCTCTCACTCATCAGTCTGCCATTAGAGGGACCAATAATCACTAAAAATAACACCACTGCAATCTATTAATCACAGCGCCCTGCATATTATTATATGTGATAGATTTCATATTGTCAGCCAAATTACAGGCGGCAGCTCATTTACTGGTTATTGATCACCTATTGTTATGAAGGTTGGAGATCCAAATTTCCTGGCACTAATGAAGAAACTCCTAAACTGCCTGGCGTATCTTCTTTATACAACAATAATTTAACAAACCTTGCCTCAGAACATTCAGTTGAGTCTTAATAATGTTTTCAAATGCTCTTAGCAATTCTACACATTGTCAAAATACAGCTTTTCATTAACTGAGTGAATATGTAATCGAGTGAAGTTACTATTTTAGTTGAATAAGTAGGATTAGGAGTACTTTGGTGTGACAAACATGCAAAAAAACTAATAAATAAGGAAGGGCACAAATACTTTTTCACAGCACTGTAACTACTGTGACATCATTCACTGCTTTCTAAAGTCCCATTTTGAAGCCTCAAGATAAGCATTGGTTTAAAAAAAAATGGATGTGACAAGGAGGGGCGGATCTGACTGTGAAACTGCTTGCTCATTGACTAATGACTCAAGATTTACAAAACAGCCTTAACGTTTTTTCCATATGAGTTACGGTGAATACCTGAGCCAATAAATACAATCAGGCAAGTGTTTACCGAGTTTGAGTCAGAATGCCAGTTTCTCATAGACCCAAAACTTTTGTCATCGTCAAACTATCCTTGAAATAGAATGCAGGTTTAAGTTGGCGTTAGTACAGACGACTCATGCTCTAATTTTAGTCTCAGTTCTGTTTGAAAGAAATGACTAAGAATTAAAAAAGATGAATATTTAAATATCCATCCATTCTCTTATCCAATTCAGGATCGCAGAGGACAGACTGGCAACCTGTCCATGGTGTACCCCGCCTCTCTTCCTATGACAGTTGGAATAAATAAACAGGTATAAACTGGGAAAGAAAGAAAAAAAGGTTGCACTCAAGCAAAAAAAAGTATAGAGTTCGTGACATGTCAGCAGTTTTCCACATGGGCAAATGTATATACGTCACTTTTAGCTACACATGGACACAGATTTTCACAGCCTCATTGGCCTCTCCCTCTCTATCTCTTTCATTAAAAAGTACTTTCACTCAGCATGTTAGCATAAATAAATAAACTCATGGCTTACCAGATGAAAGAATCCTAAACATGCAAGCCTATATGTGCTTAGACATCTTAAAGGTTAATTCTCAGGCTTTTTCTTCCAAGTCTAACTTCTCTGTATGCGCTCCTGTTTTCTCACTGTAAAACCTGACTGTCGGCACAGTCTCTAACAATCATTTCCAAAATAATGGCTGAGAAATTACACATGAAGATGTGCTTTTTGGTAATGCAAAGCCAATCAATATGCCAATAAATACCCAGACCTAGAAATACGAGTTTTGATGGAAAGAAGAAAAACATAAAAAAAGAAGGGAATCTATTGTATTTCCAAATGTGCTTGTGTCAATATGAAATGTAAGAAATACAAGAAAAACAAGTATGTGTGTTTGGTGTGTGCTCATGTGCATGTGTGTGTATCTATGACTATTGCACAGCAGTACTGCCTGAGCTCAGTAGCAGTGGAGCATATATTGGAATCAATAGCACTTCAGCCAGAGAGCAAATCAATGGAAGCTGCACTGTAATGGAATGCACGGTCAAGGGAGAAGGCGAGGGGACGGTTGAGTGGAGAGACAGAGAAGAAATACAAAAAGATGTGAATATAGGCCAAGAGAGAGGAAAGAGGGGTGGGAATATGCGAAAGCCAGAATTATTGGATTAAAGATACATTACCTGAATTAAAGAGGAAAATCTGGAGCCGGAAATAAAGTAATACGAGTTCATGGCGGTAGGTAAACAGCGGAGTGTAAATTTAGGTGCAATGTAGGGAAAAATACAAAGCCATTTATCAGCGTAGGCAAATTTCTGCATAATTGTGCTTCCTTAGTGAGCTTACTTAAACCCCCTGTGAGGCTCAAGAAAAGCAACACAGGGAAATTGGCTCCAATGAGAGGAAAATTAACAATAAAGAGGCAAATACAGACAAAAGAAAAAGAGAGGGAACACCCTTTGAAGCAACTATATTCTGGTGTGGGTTTCTTTGCTAAAAGATTTTAGGGGATGTTTAAAAAAAATTAAAGATCTCAAGATTTTATGTATTAGATTGTGTGTGTGTGTGTGTGTGTGTGTGTGTGTGTGTGTGTGTGTGTGTGTGTGTGTGTGTGTGTGTGTGTGTGTGTGTGTGTGTGTGTACAATCTCCATTTCAGGCAGTTCTTATCTTCCTTCTTTCCTCACCTGACCTGTGAATGCAGCTCACAGCAATATGGTGCAGACATGACTCCTGCTCTCTCAATTATTGGAGTATATTTGGGGTCTGGTGAACTTCAGTAGAGCCTGCTTTTATTTCCACGGGGACTGTAAGGGCAGCTTCGCTATTACAACAACATGTAATGTGGTACAGCAGCATGTTATTTAACTGCAGGGCTTCATATGGAGAGATATTAAGGGCTGGGATGGCCACAACTTGACAGGTGTCATCATTTTTTGAAAAGCTTAGTCTGCATGCAAATTTCTGCATAAATCAATACGTAAAGATCGGGTTAATACATGATTGTGACGCTTCAGTGCCGGTGGAACTCTTCAGGCATCTTGCCTTTCGGTGTATTTGGTGTATCACTCTTCCACTTTAATATCGAAATGATCAGGCTCAGAATAACATCAAACTGGAGGGGGAAGGAGAAAAACACAAAGCTGACTAGCAAAATATGTGAACTGTGGGGCAATATTAAATTGGGTAAAAGTCCTTTACCCAAGTATAATTATTATGTAAGCTGCCAGTGTGAGCCATTCAAAATGTTGAGCTCACCCGAAACCCTGGCTGATTGGGACCCACACCCAGTTTCACACCTTGGCTCAGGCGATTAGAGGATCATCAGGGGGTCCTTTTGTCCCTCTCTGGGGGGATACTCCCACTAGGTTTAAATCTGGGACTCT
>NW_005187404.1:536628-548398 GCF_000239375.1 Pundamilia nyererei
ATATATACATACATACATACGTATACATACATATACATACATATATGCTCCAGCTTCCCCGCGACCCTGATAAGCAGAACAGAATGAATGGATGGTTGTATAGATGGATGTTTGGATGGATGGATATAATGTTAGTAACAGTAGTCACTCTATCAATCAGCAGCATACTCTGCAGCAACCAGTTCAGAGAATATCGGGAAACATTTTAAAACCGTGACAGTGATTATCTGTACACTGATGACTTACTACTTAATGTATTTTTACACCAACAAGGAGGATTCCAAAGAGGTAAAAACTATAAAGTATATCTCAGCAGGGTAGGTAGTGAGTCGTTCAAAATCTTGAGGAAATTTAATTATGTTGAAAAAAACTATTGATTTATTGCATTTAAAGCAAGAGTTCTAAAATGCCTTTTGTGGACTGAATAAAGTTCTTCTTATTGTTCAAAATGGAAAGTGATGGATTGATTTTACAGCAACAGATGGGACAAACGCACGAAGACTGCGGAGCAAAGGGCTGGTGTGACTGTGAGGCAATGGATAGTAGGGCTTGTATTTGTAATAATTGCTTTACTACTTTTACTAAACACTCAAAACACTTCTACTCTACAAGATTCACACACATTCATATAGTACTTTATTCTATTAACTTTATCTATCAGGCACACACCCAGTAGCTTTGGAGTGCTGTTATTTGTTTAAGGACACTTTGACATGTGGACAGAAAGAGCTGAGAGATCAAACTAAATCGAACTGCATAGAAAGAAGCTAATTTTCTTGAACTAAATTGGTATGGTACACAGAAACATAAAAGAGCACCTGAAGTATTAGCCTAGCCATGATTTCAAGTTTCATTAGCCGTAGCCTTTGTTCATACTGTGTAAGTAGAAAGAAATAGGTATGTGTTATGGTGATATGTTGTTGTGTTTAAAGAATTTTTCCAGTATGTTAAAAGCACAGGCAAAAAAAGAGAAAAAAAAAGGTTTAAAAGTAGTTATTGTTAACAATAAAATCAAAGTGCTGATTGTGTTCCAAATGCAGCTGGTAATTCTCACATGCATGTCTCTTAGTTTCAAAGCTGACATTTAATTTTGTGCTTTGTGAGGGAAAAAAGGTTTCTTTGGGGATTAGTAAATATAGCAGTGAAAAATAATAAGTGTCATAAAATGGAAAAAACTAAAGCAAGTTGAGCTAAAATACGAGACTTAAATTAAAGTATGTTCTACCTTGTGTGTGTGTGTGTGTGTGTGTGTGTGTGTGTGTGTGTGTGTGTGTGTGTGTGTGTCCGTGTCCTGGGCCATATAAAACCCAGATAGTCGGTAAGCGCCAAACATTCAGAAATAAAACACAGCAGTAACAAGTCAGCAAAGTGAAAGGGCTTTCCCTTTATGGAAAAAGAACTAAAGCGTCTAATACTGCACTTATTACCTGTTTGCTGATGTTCTGTGTGTGTGCGTGTGTGTGTGCGCATGTGTGTGTGTGTGGCAGCTTAATAGGGATTGATAATAACGCATTTGTGAGTGTTTTTTGATGAGCTGGGAGATGTGAGGGTATCTCTCTCAGCTGCATACATATTAATAACACTTGGTGTTTGGAGGGAATACCACTGTTGCCTGTGTGAATGCACGTGCAAACATACGGGCAGACACACACACAAACTTGCACAAGACCGTGCACAGACTTCATTTCTTTTCCCTCTCTATGTCTGCTGCACATGTTAAGCCACGTACAGTGGAAATGCATAAACACAGGCAAGTATTTTCTCTTACTCGCCCAGTCTCGCTCTCTCACACACACTTACGCACTAATATATGCTCTCTCTGGGTGTGATAAACTTGCTTATGACAGCTAATAACTCCCCTATTCCCTCTGGTCTTAATTAGAGCCAGTTATTACAGAGTGTTTGATGCTCTCTCTCTCTTTCTCTCTCTATCTCTTGCTTATTTCTCTCCCTTTTTCCTCTTGCCCTCCTTCTCACACTGTTGCACAGCTTGATTCCAGCATGTTGTTTAGAGTGAAATGTGGAGAGGAACTCCTCTCCGCTTCTGTGTTGGAGGTCTCTGCATCCAGTCTGCTTTCCACACTTATATATCCCCTCACAGACAAACACATAATTACTATTCCCTTCTGCTTCTATCTCCTTTGCGCTTCGGTGTCTTGGCTCAACGTGGCTCCATGAAATTTGTAGTTTTGCCCTTCGTTTCACTGCTTTTTCTCTTTTTTTTACCCAGTTCAAAGTTAAGAATAGTTTGATAGATGGAGGGTAGAAGGAGGGCATGAACTGAACTTGAACTGACAACATAACCGATGCTTCTTTCATCTCCAAAACTTCATATTTTAGGGAAAAAACTTGTCCTTTTCTCACCAAAATTTATAAACGTTTTAAAACTATAGAGCCTTCTTCCAAAAAGTGTCATAGACCCAGGGTCATATGACTTAGTCAAACACACAAAGGACAGTATTTTTTTAAAAAAACAAAAAAAAAAAGAAGAAGAAGAAGAAAGAGTTGAAGTTAAGTTAACCAAGGAATTCCAGAAACTGGCTAATGGAAATCAGTGAAATGCAGATTCTTTAGCTTATTTCCTTCTATCCTCTTTAAGTTTCAAAGTTTGCAAAAAAAGAAAAGAAAACACATATAGCAAGTTAATAAAAGGTAGATGTACTGTAGCTTTGTACTGGTGATGCCTTGTTCAAAGATTAAATATACCCAAATTAGATATATCCAGCATATTTAATAAAAATGACAGACAGTACATCTCTAATTTCGCCCCAAGGAAAGATATTGAATTACACCATAAACTGAGTAATACTGGATATTTTTTAATCAAATCTTGTTTTATATAGGCTTTTCTTTGTCTATTGCCCACAAGCTTCCAACGTATTCAAACCACTCAATATTTGATACAATATGCCCCCAAGAAAGAAAGTGAAGCGGAGAAAAATCTGGAGGCAGAATCAAAACTAGGATGCACAAGGGGCTGAATCAGTGGTATTTGATTTGAAGAGCGATTGACCTCATGTATAATGCAGAAATTATCCCTGGTGTCAACATGATGTCATGATCTGAGAGGAGTATGTAGCGAGACTCTCGACATCAAATATTCATCATTACATGCACGTACACGCGCACACAGACAAACACACACACACACGTCCATACTGCATGTTAATTTCAGGAGTCTTGGGTTATACAGATAAATCACACTTCTGCGATTAAAAGCAAAAATCACAACATAATTTATTTTTACAAGGTTCAGCATACACAAGGCTATTTGATAAAACTGCCTGATACCTTTTGGCTTCCTTTGTGTTACCGTGAGGAAGAAAGCCTAAAGGCAGCACAAACATTTAACTTTGATTAGAATTACAAGAGTAAAACAAAACCTGGCCGGGAGGGAAAACTAAACAAAAGCGTCTGCAGAATCCAGCCCCTCATTTGTCAGTCTGTGCACCTTTGACTCCTTGCCACATCTCCTCACCTTGTGTTTTAGTGCAGATGCGTTTAATGAAGAGACACAAGGAGAGAGTAGCCAGTGCAACAGGCAATTAACAAAAGAATTTATCTATTTTTTTCAATTTCGTAGACATGAATCGTTACAAATTTAATGGCTAAACCTAACCTTGCAGCTTTTATGCCTGAAGTTAACCAAGCAACATATTTGTAATAAATTCCATATTCCAAACTCTATCACTTGGTCTCTGGCATAACAAGTCAAGTCGAAGTTCTCTTCCGACCCTCCAACTTTCAAATGTGGATCAGAACATCAAAATATGCCCAGCAACACAAAGCGATACACTAAAGCTTGTGACTATATATCACAAACTGCCATTAATGGGTTATGATTATTATAAGTATAACAGTTGTTTGGTTTTGGTTTTGGTTTTTTTGTTTAAAACCAAAGTCAGAGGATACACATAAGCAGACATGGAAAAAGATAGTAGTAAGCAGAATAACAGGCAGGTAAACTGGCTGGGAAAGCAGACTGAGGGACTGACATGGGAGACACGGGACTACTATGAGGAGCTGAACAGCAAATGAGACACAGGTGGAAACGATTAAGGCAGAGCAGATAATCACAGAGATGGGAAAACAAAGGACCAAAGCTACACAAAGAAAGCAATTACTGAAGGAAGAATGAAAGTGATTACAAAAGAACAACATGAAACTGACACTGACATAAGAACACACGGTTAAGTGTTTGGGCATTTTTGGAATATGTTTATTTTTTCCTTTCTCCAAGGACAAGTGTTTTTTTTCTCCTCCTGCCCTGGTCCAGATACACCTTAAGGACCAGCTTGAGCCTCCATTCTCGGCCATGCCGTCTGCTACTCACCAGTGGTAAACTCCAAATGTTGTTTTTTTTTCTATCATCCTCTGTGCTAATCCTGTTTTCTCCTTGTCCCCAGTTGCTTTAGTATTCACTAATTACCAGAACTCACCTGGCTCCTCGACACTGCTCCGTTCCTTCCCACGACTTCTGTTTGGACTTGCCTACTCACTAATCACATACCTGCCTGCCCTCCTGGACTGGGGAGCATAATCTGTTGGTTTTCCTTGGCTCAAAAACCCTCAAACCCCACTGGATACCTCCTCCTGAGAATGTCAGCTCACAAGTGAGCAATCATCCTTTCCTGCCTCTCATACTATAAACTATATTAATGGAACACGCATCTCCAGACCTTTGGAATTAACTCTGCTCTCCTCTTCCCTAGTGCTTTCCCTCCCTGTGACCCTGAACTCTTGTTCTGACCTCTCCCATATTAGCTGGTTTCTCAAAGTCAGTTGTTTCAATAAAGTTTTTGCATCAACTAGAGTTGCCTAGTTTGAGTCTGCATGAGTTCCGAAGTGCATAAAGGCTCTTTTGGCGAGAGAGATCTATGTAAATATATAGTGAAGTGATACATGGGGTATTTTGTCTCTTTTTGTATGGCTACAAATTGTTTTGTCAGTAGGTTTAGTTTGGCAGTCAGTATCACCCTGACCAGATGGTACAGCTGAGCTGAACTGAACATAAATGAATCTAAAGTAGTGACATTATGGAGTGCTTTGCTGCCAGGACTATAATCACATCAGGCCAAACCTGGCACCGATATATAAAGAATATCATGTGCAAGAACCCAAAATCAGTTAAATTTCACAGAATAAAACTGCAAACAGCAAAAAATAAGACACACTGTGATTTGTTTGTAATTTGAGTAAGAAAACCTAAAAGAGGGGAGTGTAGTATCTGCCATGTGACCTTCTCTTCCCTCCCAGCTAACTTCCACCAAAACTGTAGCTCGTTGGCCAACAAAGACCAAAAGAAAAAAACAGTCTTGTTTATTTAAGCCAACAGCAGAGAGAGGGAGACACTATTCTGGGCTGTGGTGTCTGTTATTCACTTTGCCAATTCACTGGTTTTAATTTTTGTGTTAAAGTTGAAAGTGTTAATTAGGGTGCTCAGGGATGTCTTTAGTGCTCTAGTCTTTTTCCATAGTTGCTGGGTAAATTGAGTGGGTTGTAATTGTGTGTGATGGCAGTTGATGAGGTTGTAAGCTGTGATCCAGAATGATTATGGCATTTCTGGTCCAGCCATTTTCATGCTGACACTGTGTTGTTTGAGCTGCTTATGAGAGGCAGTATTATGTAACAGTCACCACTTCTTTTCTTTCTTCCATTTTTTTTTTTTTTGTTGTTTCTTTTGTTGGGGGAAATTACAGCTTGCGATAGAAGTTCAGAATGTCTGATAAAAATCAGCAGAGATGATATGAGGGAATCTTTTCATTCATTTTCCACCATAAATTTTCTTGTAACCTTTTGCACTCCAATCATTGCAGAACATTTAATCATGTAGCTCTACAAAACAGGCACTAAAGAGACTGCAAACCAAATACTTTTCTTGTACTACTCAGGTATCACTAAACCAACAATCCCTCCCCAACTTCAAAATGCACTCGGCACTTCTTCTTGATCCTATG
This sequence comes from Pundamilia nyererei, assembly GCF_000239375.1. Lineage (NCBI taxonomy): Eukaryota > Metazoa > Chordata > Actinopteri > Cichliformes > Cichlidae > Pundamilia > Pundamilia nyererei. Next base: position 542,586 of record NW_005187404.1, read on the forward strand.
TTTGACACCTTAATTAATCTAAAGGTGGACCATACGATGGAATACCCAAATGGTCATAGCAGAGCATTCAATTCCTTGTGTTAAAACAAAAAAAGAAAGAAAAAAGGAGAGTACAACCAGCATGCCAGTACCACCATGCAATACTGAAGATAAGAGCCACAATACACAGTGCCTTCAGGATCTTAGGGAGGATCTTTTATGCCCCCAGGTGTATTGGCACTGTAAAAACATTTTAACTAACTCTAATGGCCAGGGGTGAGGCTCTCCCCTGAGCCTCCAGATTTTGCTCCTATACTGAGGATCTGACAGTCAGATTCAGGAGTTCCCCAGACCGTTCTTTCCACAAACAGTCTGTTTCCTTGGAACTATTCAGGATACTTCCAAAAATACTCATTGGTTAATTGATTGTTAAATCCTAACATCTGTAGTTTTTATGGACATGTTTTAGTTCAGATGAAGTTTCCTTTAACATCGAAATCTACAGGTAAGATGTAAACAACATTATTCAAGGTATTAACAGGCCAGAAGTAAACCTATCTGGTTAGAATGCAAAGTTTTGCTTAGGTAATGATCAAACCTACCAGATCCCAATCTTGTTAAAAATGCAGGCCCCGCCCACCAGGACCCAAAAAAAGATGAACTGCCAGCAATCCCCTCCAAAGGTCCCATCTCCAAGCTCTGCTGGTCAGAGCTATTTGGATGCAACGGGAAAGGCAGGATTTTTAATGTAGTGGTTAATAGCTTTATGATAAACTGCCATCTAATATTACATGAGATGCTTGGTTAGCGCAACAGCTGGACTGTGACGTTAAGATACTATGGTCTATGTTAATCACCATAAGCATTCATTCATAGCACTTTAACTCAGCGCTATCTGTTACAAATATCTGTTACTCCCATTGACAGAAAGAACACACACACACACACACAAACTCACACTCATGAATCTCTTGCAGACTGAGACTCGGACGCCTCATTGACTTGCCATTAAAAGAAAGAGCCTTCATTAGTTAGGATCTCCCTCCGTAAAGGATACCAACTGTGCACATTTATGTGCAAAGGCATGCATGTGTGTATCAGAGGTTTGTTGTCTGAGGCTTTTGCATCTAACCATTCAGTCAGTTTCCAGCACAACACGTAGCCAAAAAGGCGTATTCATTAGCAAGAGGGGGACCATTTCCCGGCACTTGGAAATTCAGTAAAGCATACACGACCATGGCTGGAAGCTGAAAGTAAAAACAGATTGGGGGAGATTCAGACAAACGGAATGGAGGAATGCAAGTGGAACATTGTAGAACAGTCCAGAAAGGATTGTTATCAAGAAACACTGATCCAGTCATCAACACACAGGATCAGAAATTATTTCAGCCAGAAAGCTGATGCATTTCACTGGCTAGAAATTTTACAACGAGGAGGAGGAATGACAGAAATTATGTTCAGCAGCCTGAAATAAATGTAATGATAAATGTAAATAAATGTAATTTTCTATATCAAAGAGTGATTCTTACACTGCTTATCTGGGTCCAGGTCGCAGGGGCAGCAGCAGCTAATTAGATCCCTAATCCGCCTCAACTGTTTCTTTTTTGTTCCAGCTCTGCTCGTAGCCCCACTCTTATAACCCCACCTGAATGACTTACTGCATCTCTTCACTTTATCTGTAAGGAAGAGCCCAGACATGCTGTGGAAGTTCATTTCCACTGCTTGTATCCACACTCTCATTTGATGGATCATTACCCAAAGCTCGTGGCCATAGATGAGGGTATTAAGGTAGATTGACCAGTGACTCCACAGCATTGCTGTGGAGTCACTGGTGTTTAGCTCTATCTTCACCATGATAGTGTTTGTACCGCTGCTAACACCGGACTAATATAATATACTGTACACAACTGTACAGAATAGAATAGAATAAAATAAAATACTATATACAATAGAATAAAATAAAATAAAATATACAATAGGATAAAAATAGAATACAAATATACAACTGAGTAAAAATACAAGTTTGGCAGAAAAGAGTATTGCACTTAGTCTTATTGCACATGTGTGGGTTTGTGTGGGCTTGATCAGCTGCAAAAGTCTTTGTTGTGGCGTCTGACAGCAGTGGGGAGGAAAGACCTGCGAAATCTCTCCGTCCCACACCATGGGCACCGCAGCCTGCCACCGAAGGAGCTCCTCAGTGCTGTCAGAGTCTCCTGCATGGGGTGGGAGATGTTGTCCAACAGGGATGACAGCTTAGCCACCATTCTCCTGTCACTCACCACCTCCACTGGGTCCAGAGGGCATCCTAGAACAGAGCTGGCCCTGCGGATCAGCCTGTTCAGTCTCTTCCTATCCCCGGCAGAGATGTTGCCACCCCCAGCAGACCACACCATAAAAGACGGCTGAGGCCACCACAGAGTGATAGAAGGTCTTCAGGAGTGGGCCATTCACTCCAAAAGACCTGAGTATCCGCAGAAGAGGAGGAAGCCAGAGTACCTGGAGAGAAACCACCCAAACACTGGGAGAGCATGCAAACTCCACACAGAAAGGCCCTCCAAATATATAAAACTTTCCCACTCTCCATCCGGGGAGTCTTTTAACCCTCAAGCTCAGGTCCTCTGCCAGAAGCCATTTTCATTTGCTTATCCAACTCAAGGTTGCAGAGGGGCTGTAACCTATTCTGCTGGGTGAATAGCAGGATACATCCTGCACAGTTCAGCCTATCGCAGGGCTAACGTTGACACGTTGGATCTCTATAATGGCTGTAAGTGTGAATGTGAGCACATGTGGTTGTCTATCTCTCTGTTAGACTGTTAACCTGTCCGGGGTGTCCGTCTCACCCCGCAACAGCTGGGTCTGGGCTCCACCCCATCCCCAATGATAAGTGGTTAAGAAAATGGATGGATGGCATTTCACATGAACACCCAAGAAAAAATGTACACACATATCTAACTTGGCAATTTATAACATTGCATGGCTTCGAAAGAAATCGGACTATTTTTTGATCCCCCACTAAAAACAGAAAATTACTGTTATTTTGTAGAGGCTTCAAAACAGTGTTTGTCCAGTCGAATGCTTTTAATGTTGCACAGAGGCAGTATTTTGTTTGCACAAAATATTCCATTTCCCTTAGAAGTAAGTAAATACAGTTTTATTTATGTATGATGCAAATGCATGGCAATTTAGCATTAACAGGACCAATTCATACAATCTACAACAGTGTTGTGCTGTCCTAATGAACTGAGGTCTTTCCTAGTTGTGCTATTCATCCCATGTGACAAGATTATATGGCATTATGCAGAGTAACTGACTACACCAGAACGTAATGTTCCTTTTTTAGTGTGCTTTTACATTTTGGAAGAAGTACAAATATATGGAGAAAAAGCTGCATGTTTAAACGGTGTAAGTTGTGCAAAAAGTATGCCGGAGAAAGAGAAAGTGTTAAAGCTAAACACATGAACTACTACAGGTGCATGAAAATTATCATCATGATTGTTGGTCCACCTTGTACAGCCTATCAAAACCATGCTATGTAATGATATTAAAGTTTGAGATCAGTCAAGACAACACAATTCTCAGTGCCAGACAAATCATGGGTGGTAAACAATAAGTGAATCAGGACGGTAGCAGATGTTACAGCGTGAGCTGTCCAGAAGCCGCAATGCGGTTGACAATCTGATTACATTACATGTGACAGATGCATATACGTATGGTGATGGAAATTCTGTTACACAGACACCTGTGCCCTGCTTATGCTTTACCTGAGTCAGTCAAGATGTGCTTTCATCTTAACTGATTTGATATTTGTAACAATATAATACCAGCATTAAATTAGTATTGGCTCGAGAAGCAATAATTCCATTGAAGCAGCCACCTCTGTACTGTTGTCATATTGAAAGGAACTGCACAGACAATTCCTCCTGACTATAATCTGGCAGGGGATTTTTCAAATGTGATGGCAGAGTGGGGCACCAGGGACCAGCGGGAAAACACAAGAAAAATGGCATTGCACAGGATCCTTCTATATTTAACACATTTGCATTGTGGGTAAAAAGATATATTAATCTTTTACATACTTTTAATTTGAGTTTTTATTTTTACTAGATTAAAAATAACAGTATTGTGTAAAAAAAAAAGAGATGCACAAACATGTCTAAACAAAATCCTACGTAAGTAAAACTATTAGTAGCAAAATATAGCTAAATTTCATCATCATGATTTGTATGCTAATATATAATTTTAATATTGAAACTGCTGCTGGACAATTTAATTCAATTCAGTTTATTTTTATTGCACCAAATCACAACAACAGTGGCCTCAAGATGCCTAATATTATAAGGTAAAGACCAGTGTTGGTCAAGTTACTTGAAAAAAGTAATCAGTAACTAATTACTGATTACTTCACCAAAAAAGTAATCCCGTTACTTTACTGATTACTTATTTTCAAAAGTAATTAATTACTTAGTTACTTAGTTACTTTTTAAAAACAAACAATTTACAACCTGAAGAGGTGATAAAGCGATAGATCTTTCAGCCCAATTCTACTTTTTCTGCATAATCCATCATACAAAATGTAATCAAATGGAAAAGTCTCTTTTTTTTAACTTATTTTATTTTATGTGCTGGAATGTGCAGAAAATAGGTTTAAATGTTAAACTAATTTATTCAAGTCAGAGAATGTTGCATATAATTACATTTTTGCTTGATGAATAAAGTTAAAAGATTAAAACTGATAAAACAAGTTTTTTGTGTTTACACTCACTCACTCACTCACTTTACACTCACTCTTTCAAATAGATGCAAGTAAAACACAGCAGAAAATAAATAAAGTCAAAGACTCAGCGGTCCTGTTGCTCTATTTTCACCTGTAAAGCAGGACTGCGGTAGGCGGAGGTTTACCCTGGTGCAGGTGTGCCGCGGTCAGTTGAAGAATCAGCGAGTTTCTCTGTGAGTTTCCCATTACGTCGTAGCTACTCGGTGCTTGCTTGGAAGTTTAGGGTTTTTTTTCGCTGTAAAAAGTTTTCTTCCCACGCACGAGGGACGCTAATGTTTTTGTCACTTTTTATGGAATCAAACTCAAAGTAAGGTCAGTACTTCCACGTTTTAAACGCTGCACGCTCAAACTCTCCCAGAATCGATATGTGATCCATTGTTGATCTGCACACAGCTGTTGTCACTAACAGCGCACTCGCTTACGTCACTGTCATGAGACATTCTCGCAAAAAAAATCACGGTTTTAGTAACGCAGTAACGCAGTGTTCCTACGGGAAAGTAACGGTAATCTAATTACCGATTTTGCAATAGTAATCCCTTACTTTACTCGTTACTTGATAAAAGTAATCAGATTACAGAGATGGGCGTTACTGCCCATCTCTGGTAAAGACCCTATAATAATACAGAGAAACCCCAACAATCAGACAACCTCATATGAGGAAGCACTTTGGCGACAGTGGGAAGGAAAAACTCCCTTTTAACAGGAAGAAACCTCCGGCAGAACCAGCTTAGGAAGGGGCAGCCATCTGCTGCGACCAGTTGAGGAGAGGCAATGTCAGATTGAAAGTTACTGCTCTGTAGATGCCCTTTTTTGTTATGAAAGTAGGTGATCGGTCGTTAATTAACTACCTAAGAGTTGGCAACATTAATATCGAGCTATAATATCTGCAAACATGTACAGGGAGTGCAGAATTATTAGGCAAGTTGTATTTTTGAGGAATAATTTTATTATTGAGCAACAACCATGTTCTCAGTGAACCCAAAAAACTCATTAATATCAAAGCTGAATGTTTTTGGAAGTAGTTTTTAGTTTGTTTTTAGTTTTAGCTATTTTAGGGGAT
>NW_005187404.1:549474-566208 GCF_000239375.1 Pundamilia nyererei
TAGGCTTTCGAGCCTATACAGCTTGGAGTAAGACAACATGCATGAAGAGGATGATGTGGACAAAATACTCATTTGCCTAATAATTCTGCACTCCCTGTAAAGACTGGGAGTCCTCTAGCACAGCGGTCCCCAACCCCCGGTACTGGTACTAGTTTTATTTTTGTTGTATTTGTCCGCGACACCTTAAAGGCCAGTCCGTGAGTTGTTTGGTACCGGGCCGCGAGAGTAGAGGCTCAGGTGTGAAATGTATAGTTTTCAGGGTTTTTATCAGTTTTCAGCGTTATTTTGTTATCGTTTTTATCGTCAACTCGATTTTCCTTGGTCTTTTCACGTGTGTTATGAATAAATCTTTTTTTCGGTACCGGTACTAGTTTTGTTTTGCTGTATTTATCCGCGACACCTTAAAGGCCGGTCCATGAAAATATTGTCGGGCATAAACCGGTCCGTGGCGCAAAAAAGGTTGGGGACCGCTGCTCGAGCACAACCGCAGAGCTAAAGATACAGAGAAACAAACACGTTTCCCGATTGTTTTCGTCCTTCACCAGTCACAATCTTACAGCCTTTTTAACACATAACCAGATGCAGTCAAGTCTTAAGCATACTTGTCTTTAACATATTGCACAATTAATTTCAGGCTAATTAACACAGCAGTTTGAGGCTCAGCTACACAAACATGCAAATAATGAATTGCAAACAAACAGAAGTCACACACATGTTTGCATACGCACACGCAGACAAATGCATTATGAATGCATGGCTCCTCTACCCCACACACAAGCACTGGGGAATAAGGTAAAACTCAACAAACCTTGAAAGTTATAAAAAAGTAATAACACCTTGAACATAAAAGCTTGAACTTGAAACTACAAAAGATTGCTTCACACAAAGCATAGCACAGCTCTATAATGCAAAAAGAATAAGAAAAAAAATGAAAGCAAGCTCTCTTTTCTTACTGTCCAGCTCACTGGAACTTTGTTGTACAACAATTTAACAAACCACTCGTTCACAGCTGATCCTGAAACTTGGCTAAGACCCCAGCTGTTTGGTCACCCTCTCATACTTTGCAGTGCAAACTATTAAGAACACAAGTTCTTAGTTTAGAAACAGACTGACCTGGTGAATCCAAGTGGATCTCTCTTTCGTTTTACTTTAAATCCACTCTGATAATCAAGGAAAAATGTGAGTAAAAGAGAAGAGACAGAATAAATTAGGATTAAAGCTACAAAGACATGGATGGTGCATGAGTCAGTATCTGTGAAAGACTTCTGAAACATAAAGATTAAGTCGCTCATCTGGGCATTTAACCAGAATTCTATCTGCAGCAGTCATTAGATTTTTAACTTTTGAAACCTCTGTCTTAGAAAGAAAGCCGTCTGGTTGCTCTTCTGCAGACATATTTGCTCTTGTAACTCAAGAATTTGAAAATGTAAAGCGGCATTAACGTATTTTTTCATGAATAACTGCCCAACTGACTACATGTAAATTGAAGAACATAGCCCATATAGGCCAAGTCACAGAGCATCATAAATCCACTCTGCAATTCCTCTCAGCTTTGCACAATTTTTCATCACCTTTTGATAGTTGTTTTGATTTAATGCCCTCAATTTTAATCTTTTGATGTAGCCTTGCTGTTCTTTTCAGATACATTTCAAGTCACTGCACAGAGCGGAAAAACCCCATGTGCACCACCTGCCCATCACTGAGCAGCACACAGACAAAGCTGATAAACACAGTGGAGCACATTGTGGAGCATTTGGGGGCTTAAGAGCTGAAGATTTACTTCGGCACTTGGTGGAGAGCTTATTATGAAGGGTGAACATTAGATTAGATTTGTCTCGTAATTAGAAAAAAAATGCTCGAGATGAAAGCTAATGTTGCTGCATGTCAGCTGAATGTGGGAAAATATTTGGTAAACACATCAAACATGTTCACCGCCACATAAATAAGGTGATTTTTTAAAAAGCCCTCCACGGAAAATCACGTTTTTAACCTTGCTAGCACGTCCATATGGTGTTTTTAATAATCTAGAAGAAATATCAGCATATTATCATACTGTATCTGCCAAAGCCATGGCTAATCTGTTTTGCCTTGGAACTGCAGCTTGAAAACATGGATTCAGACAGATAGTTGTCTGTCCGATCCACCAGGTTGACAAAGACATCAGTAAAAGTTAGGAACACAATGTGCTCTTTTGAGTGCTTCCCACATTCAGCTACTGACAGTCAAATAATAATAAAGTTCATTTGTATAGCATGTATCAAAACCAGCATTACAAAGTGCTTCCTAGAAACAGCATCATGAAGAAATTACATAAAAGGCGACACAAGACTGCAAGATCCAATGTGATTCCAATAGAATAGAATAATGAAATCTATTCTAACTTTTTACAAAAAACCACAAAAACCTAAACAAAAAAAACAGCTTTATGATCTAAATGACTCAAAACCAGTGACTAAAATGAAGACACTGGTGAGGCGAGCCAGATTTCCTCAGGCAGGTCATTCCACAACAGAGGAGGCCTAATCGGCAAACAGTCGATCGCCTTTTTGTCTAGCTTGAGGTGGGAATAGTTAACAGGCGTGTACCTGTGCCCTGGTTGGTACGGAAACAGCAGTTTTAGTATATATTCTAGAGCCAGGCCATGTAGGGCTTTAAAAGTAACATGTAAAATCTTAAAATTAACACTAACAGTAATAGGCAGCGAGTGCAGAGTCATTAAGACTGGTGTGATATGTTCAGTTTCTTTTACACATTTACACATATTCAGTTTTTTTTGTAAGAAATCTGGTTGCTACATTTTCCACCACCTGACTTAATTTAATGCTTTCTGATTAATACCTGTTAAAAGACCATTACAATAATCTAACCAGGTGGAAATGAAAGCATGAATGATAGCCCGATTGGGTGATCATGTTTAAGTGTTTCTCGAAGGTGAGATTAGGGTGAAATAGTACACCCAGGTTTCGGACAGCTGATTTCACTTGAACGGATTAAGGACCAGGATGGAGCTTATAGAGAAACCTTAACACTCTTAAAACTCTGGAAATAGCATAAATAAGTTTCATTGGTATGTTTGTATGTTTGACTTAAACTTGAGAAAAAAAAAGATTTACAGTGCAATGTCATACTGAAAGGGGAGACGTAGTGAGTGTAGCAGGTTGATATTTCTGTCTAATATCACACTATAATGGAGACGTATTTGCCACTCAGTGGGATGGCGCTTAGTTAGAGGTGTTAATCACAAACAAACAACAACAGTAGTGGTCAGAAGTTTGGGCATAAAATCCAAAATAAATACAAACTTTTGCACCCAGTTCTTGTGTTTTTAAAGTCATTAACGATAGATGCTGCACAGTCATTCCTCGGCCATAATGAGTGAAGCACATTACAAAATCTATGGGAAAACAAGGCTGAATATGCTTGGGGACTGTACAAGCGTTCATATTGACATGAGTGTGAGTAATTTTTATAGCATATGTTACTGTAACTGTGGCTATTCCCATTTTGTTTCTAATATACTCATTTAAAACCTGTCCAGCTGCCTGTACATATAATCTGAGTTGGGCCTGCAGCATTACAAACAGGTTACATCCACTGGTTTGTTTCAGCTTCATTGCCATTTTTGCTAGGTGTAACACTGTTTTGCAGCCACTTCATGATGATCTACTGACTGTCTCATTGTTCCCAGCTGCTGGCATCAAGACTGTAAGCAAATTTCAATGCATACAATGACAGGACACAACCGGTAAGCCACTGGTTAAAGATTCATTTCATTCATTAAACTTAAGCCCTTGAGATGGCAGTAACCAAATATATAGTATAGGGAATAGTAGTATATTTGATCTACTGTAGCCTTATTAATAATCAACAACAGAAACTATTAGCAGTAGCATTATCTAGCAGCCAATCACAATAATTTTTTCTTGATCATTTCTTCCTTTTATATTTGAAATTACTTCTTAACTTTTTAACACATTGTTTAAACACGTTAAAATGTTCTGGTTCTGGTATTGTTTTCACAAAACATCTGATAAAACATGGGGTTAAATAAAAAAGATTGATGTTTAAGTAATGGGTGCTCTCATTGTGTTGAGTTGATACACTTGGACCACAATGTGCACCTCTAACAAAAACAAATTTGTCCAAATGTATTTATGTACAAAGTCTCTGATGCTTTTGGAATGCCTGAATAGTTAAGGCAACGCAGTTTCTGCTAGTGAAAATCAGTCTGTTGATGTTGTTTCCATGCTGTATCGTTCTTGCTTAATTCTCATTTTTTTCCACTTCTTCACCGCAGTCATCTATTTTTCAGCTCAGTGTAAGCACATTTCTCTTGCCTCATGCTTACATCCTTTGTGCATGCATTACCATTGACAGTTTCTCAGATAACACTGTTTTCTTCCCGCCTCATTTGATCAATTTCTCTTATGTTGCTAACTGTATCCTTCTTCAAACAATTTTACTATTGAGCGTGTCTTATCGAGAAATTGACATGCCCATAGTGTGTTTGTGAGGCTGGAGCTTCTCAACAAGACTGCCCATAGAAGCTAGTGCAGGAAGATTTACGCTCAGTTTCCCCATGACTTTTATTATTTCATAAACGTTTGTGTGCAGAAACGTACAACTGTGATTTCTTTTATTCACTCACGTCAGATAAAAGAAGAAATAAAAGACCTTTCTGTCCATGACTGATTGCGTAAACTAGAAGTAGTATTGGTAGTATTATTCTAGTAGTAGTATTCTATTAAAACAGCATGTTTCATATGGCATGCTGCCGTGCATACTATTAATACATTATTACTTGGCTTCCTATCAAGCGAAATTTGGGTCCTTCTGCCCCATGTTTTTTCCTGTCTGTTTACACATGCACACTTTAAATAAACCTGTGTTCTTTGGCAAGAGATTGGCTGCTGCTCCTGACTCTATTTTTACTGCTCTGACATCAATTTTGACTTATCACTGTTATGATTCATCTGATTTACGATCTTAACAGTTAAGATTTTTCTTCTTATTGACCACCTTGGCTACCTTGACGTAGAAGAGTTAGAGTGTTGTGTGATGAGACTTCATTAGCACTTTAGCAAGAACAGCCTTGAGCACATGCACATTACAAAAACATGATTTTATATGATGTATTACTGTAACTGATTCAATTTAATATCCATCCATCCATTTTCTTCCGCTTATTTAATTCAGGGTTGCAGGTCTTTACCTCACTACACGTACAATTTTGTACGTGTAGTGAGGCGTTTTATTACTGTGGTATTACAACTTTTACTAAAGGAACAGTTGTGCAAAGTTCCTCCACCACTTGTCATTGTCAGCTAATGCTAAATATTCTGATGAGTACTTTCGAAGTAATAAGATTTTACAGTTTTTCAGGCATTCATGCATCTGCAGCAAGATGAGGCAGCCCGTATACATAAAACAATAAAAGACCAGTGTCACAAAATCATGATATGTTGCAATCCGGTCTGTTTTGCTTTGCAGCTCTGTAATATTACTGTGTACTAAAACATTAGCTAGACTAGGTTAAAAATGGAGATCAAGTACAACCTCAAAGCAACAAATAGTTCCATTCTTTTGTTTTTGTTGAGATTTGTGAGGCCTGCATTTCCGTTCCTCTGAGATCTATTAATTCTCACAGCAGTGCGCTGCATAGATCTACTAAGATCTTTATTTGTATCTTCTGAGAATAATAAATCCACTCTCTGTCAGATGTAAAAAACAATGACCCCAGGTTCAATCTTCAGATACCTGAACTTTGACCTTCAAAATGCCAGTCCAATTAGAAAGAGGGGTTGTGATTTACTGTCATTTACAAGTGTCAATATCTGCGTGGTTAAACATTCATGGCTGTGTTTTAAATGGGTACTTCAGGGCTTTTCTAGGACACTGAGATAATTAAAACGTGTTGGAAAAAAGGGTGAAATGTTGTCATTAGTCATTACATTACAACCCCTCTGATATTAGTTCCTGTTCTGTCTCCTAAAAGAACAGTTAATTTTGTCTTGCCACCTCGGTCAGTGGCTCAACAGCCTGTAGAACAGAATGTTTTCAGCACAATATTGAGCTATCCTTTAACACTTATTGATGAGCTTCTGTTTGGGGAGTGCAGACAGCACATGTGAGGACAGCTTGACCTTTGTAATAGTGATGGGGGATAGATAGATCAGCAGATGAATAATAGATAAATTGCAGCTGTACTCCCGAACCTATGTTCAGAAATGATCTCTTCCCTGATTCCACAAATGCTACAGCAAAGCCTCACCCACACAGGCACACACATGCACAAATGGGTGCACACATACGCACATTCAAAGTTCAGATAGAGAGGATGCTGTCATCTTCTTTGCATGTCCTTCTCGCCTGTCCGCTCATTCTCCATATATCAGCCATTTCATTTACTTTGATTTGGTTTTGTGTATATAGTATTATCACCCCCACGAAGAAGATACGCCACAGTGTGGTTTCCTGCTGCGATGTCCAAATAAGTTGCAAAACTCATCTCCCTGTAAATCTGTATCACGAATTTCAACCAGCGCACTCCTCTCTTTCTTTTTCTTTTTTTCCCCTCTGTGTGTATCAGCAAGTCTGCAAGCAAGGAAGGTACCGTGTGGACAGCGTTAGTGTACAGACAACTGTGAGAAACTGTCTGCTGGTATCTGTGTCTGTGGAAAACAAAAGCTCATTTACAACATGCACTCCGAATGAACCTGCCTCAATCTATGAACTCCTTCCTGAACATCTCTCCTTTGAAAATATTAATGGGCACATGAAAAAAAACAAGAACCGCCAAAAATCGTCACAAAAAAAGACACACAGGAGAGAATATGTTCACATCACAACATTGAAAAAAACAACCTTTCTTTCATCTGATTTGACATAAAAGAAAATTGCACTGATGTGGAACCCTTATAGATGATATCATATCTCATCACCTTAGTTACTGAGTCACCCTGTTTCCATGGTATCTCAGGGGGAAACGGTTTCAAAAGCAGATTCGATTGGCCGCTGGGACCACTTCTCTGTGTACTGCTAATTAGCACTTTCATGGCTTTCCTGAGGTCTGTAATAAAGTTGGTGGGACAAGCGCTCTTTACCCTGAAACACATATACATGCACCCTCACACACACACGAGGTAAACCCAGACAAATAAGTTCTCACTCCGGTTTAGGGACGTAATCAGGGAAATAGTAAAAAACATGTTTAAAAATAAAATAAATAATAACAGATCACCAATTAAGGCAAAATGAAGAGGAATACTGTAAAGCAAGACAATCCTGGAAAATAAAAGAGTCACTCTCCCCACCAAAGCTGACTCTGTTTACCAGCTGCTAGTGTGGCTGTCGTTTTCATTGAGTGAGCCTGCCTCAATAAATAAATGTTCTTTGGGACACCCACTGAAAAACAGGCACAGAACTTTGCAGGTGTGTAGTTAAGGAGAAATAAGAGTCACGGGAAACTCAAACCCCCTCTCCCCACTCTCTTTACACATCCTTTTTTTCTTTAAATGGGAGCCATATCAGCTTTTCCTCCATTTTGCCTGCTCTGTCTGGCTGGACAGCTTTTTTGTACTGTTCCTGATTTTTGTTAGATGGTACCTGAATCTCCCCATTACGCAAAAGCCGTCCTTTGCCGGTGCTCCTTGATGCACTCTCACAGCCGAGAAAAAAGGTTCTGTTTTAGAGATCTAAAAAACATATCAGTGTTAGCAGGTTGGGGAGTCCTTTGTGTGTTTGCACTTTTCACTTTGTTTTCATATTTTGTTGCTTCCACTGGTGAGGTTTAGGTCGACTGAAAAATACCCCTTTCCAACAGTAACCCTGCATGTTGACAAAGCATGAGCCAGGAGTGACAGACCCATCTAAGGAAAGCTATAAACCAGAGCGTCAGGGTGCACTGAAAACAAAGGACACCTTGTGAGTAAATAAGGCACGCTAGCGGATCTGACAAAATAATGGGAATGAAAATAGGCTGGCCGTGTGCATAAGGATTTAATGGGGGGGGGGGCTTTGGTCTGGTATCTTCTGGCATCTTATCTATTTCAAAAAAAAGAAAAGCTAGGTAGTTGATACTTGAAACAGTTGTTCCAACAGAACAATGACTTGAAAAACATATCAAAACTGGTTTTGGAATAGATAAGACAGGCTAATATTGAGCTTCTGGAGTGGCCATCCAAAAGCCCCGACCTTTACTCCGTCAGATCCATGGCAGGAAACTAACTAATTTAAATGAACTCTACTAATTCTCCCAACATGATCGGTCTAATATCCAGCCAGAACGTATTTGTGAAAAGCTTCTTGACGGCTAGCAAAAACACCTGGTCAAGGTGAAACTTACTAAGGAACATTTAACCAACTATTATCACTCGGCTGTCAGGGTTCGTTTAGCTAATCTGTGCAGGTGAATGAATTTACCCTGACTAAAGAAATCAAGAGAAACGCTCCGGGCTACTCAGTCACTAATTACTGTTACTGTACTTTTATTACAAGTATTATACTGTAAAAGCAACAGGCTGCATCCAATTCATGTTTGTTTTTTTTCCATTAAAGATGAATGCTGTACAATCATTCCACCCTGGAAAAAGAACAGTTCAAAGAACTCATTAAAACATTTATTATTGCGATGATCATGCCCATGATGAGTGGATGTAAACTTCTGACCACAACTGTAGCTAACTAAAACACAGAAATACTATATGTTAAAAGCTGGTAGTCCTGCAAATACCAATTTGCATTGCAATTCCTCTGTCTGTTAAATACTTAGAGTTTACAGATGGTACCACCATGCAAAATATAAGACTTTCCTCCTGATAACTTCATTAGCATCAATTAGTGTCAGTGGATCTCATTTCAGAGTGAAAGCCTTGGCAGACATTAAAGGCAGAGCTCAGTCTAACAAACAAATTCACTGAAGCTTCTTTTTTTAAACTCTGATGCACTCCATTGCATCATCCTGTCCTTCAATCAGTGGTTATAAGCATCACACAAAATAAACTGCCATTCTCTGTGGGGGTACATGAAACAAAACAATGTCTAGTATGATGAAATTCATATTCCAAAATCAATAAGGGCTTATACATCAGGGTCCAACAGCTTCTTACTCTTGAAATTCTGCATGCTGTGGATGGAGAATTCAAGGTCAATTTTTTTTTCTTCAAAATGAATTTGAAAACACTGCAGCAGAGTAGAATTTGTGGGATGAGAAAGGAAAAGTGGAAGATGCAAAGAATCCATATGTATGCTTTAGAACAAACAGCTGAACCGATTGTACGAACACAGGGATGGCGGTTACAGAATGCAGTGAGAGGAAGCAAAATCCAGAGATGTCGACCGGCAAATGTTCTGTACGTTTGCCTCTGTTACATATACGGCAGGTAAGAGAGATAATAAAGACAGGGCGGGGGAAGAAAAGTGAAACAGCAAAAACGATGTAGACAAGGAGATGGATGTTTATCCTCCCTGTGATCATGTAGCCGTCTGTCTCTCATTTAGCCCAAGGTTCTGATTAAGTCGTTTGTGTTTAAAGAGGAGGAAGCCTCTAATTCCCCTCCTTTCATCTAATTTAATTATGTGCTGACATTCTCCCTTTCTTCCTTGGAAGGATAAAAGCAGCTTAAGCTTTTATGTGGAGCTTTAATGACAGCGGCGGGGAAACTTTACTCACTGATTGCTTAGCCTTAAGTGTGTTTAGCCTTAACACAGCGCTGCACCAAACACGCTTGTATACACACACACACACTGAGTTCCACATGGTCTTCCCACATGGGGACCCAGCAGCTTGCATACAAGCTCGTAGAAAAACACAAAAAGTCTTTTTATGTTTAAGTATAGTTCAGTCAGGGAGACAGAAACACTGTGTTCTGTTTAAAACACAGTTGCATTACTGCCATGGGGTTCATTTTTACTCCTGTGTTTTGAAGTTTTTGGGTATGGTGGTTCATCGGTTAGTTAAAATCAGCTAGCGAGGGGCTTGCTTGTCCTACATGGACTACATGTTCTCTGTGTGTTTCTAAAGGCCCAAACAAAGCATTTTAAGTAAAAGAACCAAAGGTGTGAATGTTTTTGTGCCTGTTAGCATGCCAAAAGGGCCAAACAAGCAATTCAGCGGCAGGATTTCAAATTCTCACCCTCTCCAATATCTGGGAATCCAGCAAACAAAACTTCTGCGAGAACATCAGATACACTGCATACCCATTCACTACCTCCACCACCTCTCTCTGTCTGCCTTGCTACATTAAGGGCACACTACTTGCTGTATTCTCTCTGAACTATCACACCCACTGAATGGAGCTGAATGTTTCATAACAACATGAAGGGAAAGTTGAAATTACATTAAAAGGAAGCGGTGCGTGCAAATGTACAAAGCAAACAGGAGTATTTCAAAACAGCTGAGACTTGTACTAAAACATGATGGAAAATAAAAGGTCATTCTCAAGCCCGTCTCAACGTTT
Organism: Pundamilia nyererei; assembly: GCF_000239375.1. Classification (NCBI taxonomy): domain Eukaryota; kingdom Metazoa; phylum Chordata; class Actinopteri; order Cichliformes; family Cichlidae; genus Pundamilia; species Pundamilia nyererei. The sequence goes on from NW_005187404.1 coordinate 559,932, forward strand.
CTCTTCAGCAGCGGTAAATACAAAATGCATCCTTCAGAACTTTTTGGTGAATGCTGCAATGAATACCATGACTGTAAACTTTGCCCCAGATTTCACCAAAATACTAGTACATGTAAAAAAGTAAAAAAAAAAAAAAATCTTACTTTGTTCCTAATTTCATTCACAAAGATTAACTTTCATATGTTTTGTATTAATTGGACAGAAAGCAAAATATTTCAACCCATGTTTAGGTTTAGATGTTGAACTGTTTTGATTATAGTTTATAGCTTGTGAAAATCAGAAATCTAGTATTTTACATTCAAACAGTGTCTCTTGGTGGGCTTTGGCACACTCAACTAAAATTATGGCGAAGACTTTTGATCTGGCAGGTTTTACAAATGACAATAATCGACGCCCTCGACACAGAAGGTAAAAAGCAGTTGTGTGCAATACTGCCAATTTTGGATAGAGATTCGATACCAAGTAAATATAGCGCCAGTATCCAATATCTGCATGCTTATAAAGGGAGCTTATGCATGGGAGAGCAGTGTGTCATAATTTACAAGATTAATCTCATACAAATGCCAAATTCTGAACACATTTTAATCACTTCTAAATTAGTTAAGACTTTGGGTCAACTTATGTTGTTTAGGGCTACGACTATCGTCTATTAAAAAGTTTTAAAAAGTGACAACCAAAACAATAAGGACATTTTTCATAGTGGATGTTTGAGGTATACTAAAACTAAACGAAACTGATTTAACCTTAATTCAGTGGGCCACATACTGAACTTGGAGGATAAAAACAAAGTATCAATCCAGTCACATACCAATGGCAGCGTTGGTACGAATATTTAGATTAATTCGCCCACTTCTACTGAAAAGGTTGGCAGTTAGCTGACATGTTGTATTTAAGTGTATTACTAGAGAGCTGACTGGAAGGAAGATGTTCATTAGAAAAAGGTGTAGAAGCAACAGGCATGACTGCCTTTGGAGGATCATCAAGAAAAGTAAAGTGAAGAACTTGAGAGAACTTCATAAAGAGTGAACTGAAGCTGGTGTCAGTGTATCAAGAGCTACTACACAGAGACATCTTCAGGAAAGGGAATTCATTCCTAATATCAAAGCACTCTTGAACCACTGTCAGATGCATCTTACCTGGGCTAAAGAGAAGAATAACTGTTTCTCAGTGGTCCAAAGTGTATTTGGAAATGTGTGGAGAATCCAAAGAGAAATTCAGCATGAAGTTTTTTTGCTGGTATTGGTGATGGTTGGTGCACTGTCCGAGTCAACGCAGCCTTCAAACACGGGATTTCAAAGCACTTCATGTTTCTATCTGCTGACAAGCTCTATGGAGTTGCTGGTTTCCTTTTCCAAAAGGAACTTCACGCCTACCCACAGTCTCAAAACTGCATTCAAGCAGTTTGCTGACTGATCGGCCAGCCAACTCACCTAACCTAACCTGAACCTCAAATAGAATCTATGAGGTATTACCGAGAGGTAAGCTGCTCTTAAAGCTTGCTGTGCTTCAGTAACACATCAGCAATGCCACAAGCTGATCACTTGATCACTGCCATGCTACACCACAATGATACAGGTAAGCTGAGGTAAAGGAGTCCCTACTAAGTATCAGGTGTTTAAATAAACGTACATATTTCTCAGAAGTTGGACATTTCTGTATCGTAAACTTTTCTTTTTAGATGCATTAGCACCATGCACACAACAGTCAGCTCACTGACCCATTTCTAAGGCTTTTGTAATGATTATGCTACAATGAATTTGACCAACTATAATATGCACGTTTTTCTGAGAAGCATCATAAATGAAAAAATCAAAATCAAAAATCAAAATGGCCTTAAATATTCAGTGCCACTTTTATATTTTGGATACAGCAGAGATTTCTTTATGGTTTAGATTTCAACGACATTTTTAGTTTCTTCTTCTTCAAAATCTCCCAAAAGTTTCCTGAAAGTTTGTCAAAACCAGGTGGATCCAACTATGCTAAAACATCTGCAAGAATATCAAGGAAAGATAATAAAGGCAACAAACACATACAGGTACACAAATACTCATGTGAACTATCACAAACGATACTCTGCACACAGAGAGACGATGTATATTCACAGGGAGCTTTGTTAAAACTCTGGGAAGGTCTGAACTACACAAAAGTAATCATTAAAAAGTGAGTTGCAAAACATCAAATCATCAAATTACTGTAGAATTTCAGCTGAACAGTGAACAGCATAGACTGTATTGTAAGTATCAGCTGTATAAACAGCACTACACGGGTGGGTCCTGCCAAATCAGCAGCTATATCTTTAATTAAGATGAAGGGAATGGATATAGTAAGAACGACAAACAAACAAGTCATTAATCACCTCATTGGCAGTCTCACACACACATAATTCTAAGTGGCAGACTAGAGGAATGTGTGTGTGTGTTTGTGGGTATGGACTAGGAAAGAGTCAGAAAGGCAAAACGAGCAATTGGAGACAAATCTGGACCATAACAGTGAAGCAATGCAAGAGAACACATTTTTTAAAGGCCACAAATGAAGGAATCTGAGGGACTAAAGACCAAATGAAGATTAAAATACATGATTTTGGGATAACTGGTAAAAAAAAAAAAAACAACAACAAGTGAAATGGTGTGAAGAACAACAGGAAAACTGAGAAATGTTGTTGTTTTTTTTGTCTTTTAAAAAAAAAAGCAAATCGGAAAATAAAATAAAATGGAAAAAATACAACTGAATCCATCATATCAGTATTGTGTCTGATTATATTACACAACCCTCAGTGTTGTCATTTTTATCAGAGATGGACATGGCCAACATGGCATCGCACTCAGGTCAATGAAGACTTCCAATGTGGATCTGGTCATCACCATCTTGGTATTTTGAAATCAGATGTAATGTATTGGACATCACACAATAGGCTCATACAATATTGAGGGTAAGCCTACCTTATACTATGTACATTAATAAATTAAAAGGATAATGTTTTTTTAAAAGAACATTATATTCAGTAAGGTAGGATTGAGGCGGAACATGTGTTGCTTCTTTGGCACCATCTTTGCTGGCACGACTGTCGTAGCAATAATAACCAATCACCACAATGCAAGCTAGTCAGTATTAACATATCTCAGGGATTTTAAATATGTCACTAAACTTCTTTACACTGACAGAGAGAGGAGTTTCACTAGTCCAGCCCGTTTAAAATCAAAATGGGCTGCATGTGGCACATGACATTAAATGAGTTTGATCCCCCTCCTCCAAGAATATTCACATAACAGGATTTCACTGGCCAACAGCCGTGCTAGACCATCTGAATAAACATGATTTGACTAGGTGCTCAGAAGTTTAATTCCTCTTGATTTTCAGCACAAGCAAAGCAGTCGATCCATAATTTAGTTCAGCAACAGGCTCTGTTTAAAATTAATGAGAAGCAAGGCTGCTGAAGCCTCAGACGTGCTCCTGTGAACCCTGCCTAAGAATTCAAACTAGCAACTGAGACCATAAGCTCATCAGGAAATTGTTAACTGATGTCACAAAACAACTAAACCAAGGGTCATATTCCTATAGACTTTTACACAATCTGATTTCTTCAGCTTCTTGCCCCACTTCCTATTAGAAATAATGCATTTTTAAAGAAATGAATGCTTATATTTAACTTTTCAGACCATAAGTCCCATCTTTCATATACAACACTCAACACTGGTAATACCAGTTTCCCCAGAAAGGACCATTTTCTTTGGTAATATGCTCCAGCTCTTGTTTGTGTCATACAGACCAGCATTCAGCAGCATCATCACGCTGAAGTTAATGAACCCAACTGGCTTTGAGAGGGATATGGAACATCATACCCAATATATCAGTCAGTCACACACCCCACTGTTTCAGTCTTGACACACTCATAATAACACAAACAGTGACTTGGAAAGAATGAAGCAATTACCCATTACAAATTTCTCATTGAAAAAGTAATACCTTAGGTGGTTGTTGTTGCCAATTTCAATGATTCTGTTATTATTTTTGAAGGGCTCTACTGCCCCCACCCCACAACCCTGAATTGGATAAGCAGTTAGGAACATGGATGGATGGATGTTCTCATGCTTTTTATTAACATTTAAGCCATTACTTCTCTTTTTCCAATATGAGCGCTACAGACTAATCATCTTTTTGACATTTAGTAATGATGATGAGACACCACTGTGATGGCTTACAGGTACACATGATGAATTAGTTGAACATATGCTAAAAATAGCCGCAGCTGTGCATAACAGACCCTTGTTAGTCAATCTCACATCCATTCGTGGATAATTGTGGCAGTGGAACTTAAGCTTCTGCACATGTACCCATTTCCACAAAGAATGAGAGTCTGATTGAACACAATGAGGCATATCTGCAGCTTTATAAATCTAATAAAAAGGATGCATGTTGATATTTCTGTGTGAGTGTGGAGACAATGATACTTGACCAGGCTGCAGAGCTGAAAGGAACATCATCATCATTGTTCTACAGAGGTACAAAAGGCTGAAATGTAAGCATTTCCCATTCTGCAGAATATTCTTATTGTGTTTTGATTGGGTGAAATATTTATTTATTTGCTGAACATAGTAGTTATTCATTTAACCAAATATTGGACGAATGAGTGGCACATAGAAGGTGTCCTGCATTCTCTTGGAGACGTGAAAAAGCCTGAAAGTCATGTCCTACACAGTCTGGATAGGAGTGAAATGTCTTTTCAATACAGGTAATGTCTGCATTGGACTTGACACCAGGAGTCCACATTCTCTCTTGTTTTTGTGGAACCTGTCTCCCCACACATCTAGTCCTGTTGCCAAGGTAAAATCAGCCTGTCCACTTAATGCAGAGGCTAAACTAAACCCTCCATCAAACTTGAAGCTTCACTCAAAATAGCAAAGCAACATAATGTTCTTTGGATTCATAACTGTGGTATAATTGCTGAATTTCAAACTGTAATCCCCAACACTGCTGGAAAATATAATCACTGTTTAAATACACAGCTGTACATGTAGGGAAAGCAATTACATGCATTAAAATGCCGATACATTTCCCATTTCCCCTCTCACATAAATAAAAACAACAGCAAATACACTTAAAGCTTCCTCTACTGCAAAGTCTCATGCATATGCACATCCCCCCTTTTTCCTCTTGACATTTTTAATTTAACATTATAAACTAAAACTTTTTTATCTTTTGTATTCTACACTTGGCAATGTCATCCTCAAAACTGGATCATTTTATAAATGAATGCATTATAATTTATCAGCTTACATTAACACACATACACGTACGCAGACAGACTTTGCAGAGAGAAACTAGTCTAATGGGGTCTGAGCAAGGGATGCCTAACGAGGAGCTCTAACAGGTGTTTCTCATTAAAGCCAGAAGAAACAAATCCACTGCAGGAGAGAGAGAGTAAGAGAGAGGAGGAGAGAGAAGCAATATATCCCCGTGTTATTCATTAGTGTCTTATGCTGCTGATATTAATGATTCACTATCCATAATATCTCCCATACTCACCACATACACACACAAAAACCAAGCCCGGGCTCATAAACACAATATATCACCCAGTATCACCTCATCTCTCCTTTGCTCTCTGGCCTTCTGTACTCTCTTAACATACACTCACCGTCCTCTTCATTAGGTATACCTGCTCATTAACGTAAATAGCTATTCAGCCAATCACATGGCAGAAAACTCTAAACTCTACTTTAGACGCGGTCAAGATGACCTGCTGAAGTGATGGCTGCCTCCAACAGGATAGCGTGCAAATGTCACAAAGCTCAGATCATCTCAGACTAGTTTCTTGAACATGACAAAGAGTTCACTGTACTCAAATGGCCTCGACAATGATGAAATAAAAAATCTTCATCAACACGAGGCTATTATGTTAATCTGTTAATAATATGTTAATATACCAACATCTCTGAGGGTCTCCAAGGAATGTTTTCAGCACCTTGTTGAATGTGTTGCACAAAGAATTAAAGCGTTTCTGAAGGCAAAACTGGGTCCAACCCGGTGTACCTAATGAAGTAGTGAGAGAGTGTAGTTGTCTTTCTGCCCTCTGGTCTTGTTGCTTGTTGCCTCCTGGGAACACGAGGCGGGTCTGGGCCCGCGCTGGAGAGTCGGTGCAGTGGCAGGATGGCTGCTGTGTTGCCTGGGATTACTCCTTATCCCCTACCCAACCCTGTTGCTGGTCACGTGCTCTATAATGTTGTACTGTGGACATTTATGTGCTTTCTGTGCAGAGGAGTTTTTTTTGTTTCCTGTT
>NW_005187404.1:567120-573825 GCF_000239375.1 Pundamilia nyererei
GGGGGGGGACAAATGGAGGGATTAAAAGTAAAAAAGAAAGATGATGTGGGAAAACAAGTGGAAGCAATAGAAACCAGCCTAAGGAAAAGAGAAATAAAGGAGGGAGAGATGGAAGAAGAAACCATGGCGATGGGTGGGGAGGACTGACTGGCAGTAGTTAGGGAGAAATGGCTGTTCATGGAGTGATGGAATAAGTGTAAGAAGACAAGGGCCAGGCGGAGCTAGAGACAGACAGAGGGAGGAAGAGAAGAGTTGAAAATACATTTCCTTATCAAACTGGATGGCCCTCTCCCTCCTACTGCAACCCCCATTTCTTTCATGTCCTCTGTTGACCTTTCCTTAATTTCTATCCTCTACCTTCTCAACCCCTCTGTTCTTTATATTTTCTCACTTCATCTCCCTCTCTCCTCCCCTCCATTATAACTTCCTCTGGCTGAACCTTTTGTCCAGGGCACACTGTACTTCCATCTCTAGCATATGGGGTCATTTAAGTATAGATGAGGCCCATAACCTTGAAAGTTATATCAAGGCACAACTAAGTTAAAGCTGGGCGACATGTGAGGAAATGGCCACGGAGAAATAATAACACTGTCCAAAGAAGAAGCAGGGTTTGGGTTAAAGAAAATATGAGCATAAACAAGATTTATTATATTCTGCTATTTGCCTGCAAAGTTATTCCATACCTGTGCTATGTGACATCCATTCACAGCCCGGGACTAATAGCGTAGGCACATACAGCCATCGATACAACTTACAAGCTATGAGGCATTTTTTGTTTCACAGTGACAACACATATTCTCCTTCACCTGTAATGAGGTGGCACGACTGCAACCAACAACATAGGACAGGAATTAGATGGCAAATATGCCTACGGCCTGACAAGCACAGAAGTAAAACAAGCTGCTTGTTCATACAGCTGCAAGCTACACAGCATACTTGAAATATAAATGAGTGCGCTTCATTTCTTTTTTCGGGGGGGTCAAAGGTGACCGTGGTGGTTAAGCACTCTCTGCATCAATACATACATACACAGACACAGTGCCAGACCTGGGGGTTAACAGGATATAGTCATACTGTTATTTTAATATTACGTAATGTAGGAGTGTTTTATAACCACAGTAACATGCTTTTGTTTTTTGTGTCTTCCTTTAATCTAGTCACTAACCATCCACAATAAAAATCCACTGAGGGGTGAAGTGAAGAGGACTCATACAAATACGCTGCATTGTTGGGAAACATGGGTCCTGGCACCAATTTGGATGCTTTCAGACAAGATTGCTGAAGACCCTTCTAAGTTTCTTCTGGGATCATAAATTTTATGGAACAAAACCTCATAGATGGTAAGGATGTGTTGCTGCCATCCTGTCGCCCAGTCCCTAAGTTTATTCTCACGAGGAAGGGCATCTTTATAAAAATTCACCGTGCCTAGCCATCTATCTTCGGTAAGTCTGATGTAACTCTCCAACACATATTCTCAAGATCAGATAGGAGAGACACCATTTCAGGTACAGATTAAGAAACTAATCTCAGAGGATATTCTGTCAGTTTGACACCTTTAAGGCTTTCAGCAAAATGGAGAGGCCTCCTCTAAATGCATAATCCTCTACACCTACAGGAGATTTTCGACTGATGTGTTTGACAGCACTCTCCACTACAATCATCAAAACACCAGATGATGGACTATCATTTAGAGGGTGGTTTCTTCCCTGCAGTAGAGTTCCAGACAATCAATGTCAATGTGCAACGAAGCAGTTTTGGTAGCAGTTCTGGTGGTGAGCCAACACCTTAATATATTAGTTTCTGCTGTTTTTTGCTTTAATCTGCCAAACGTCTCATTTTGTACAAAAGTAGCATCCGTGACACCAAAGGGCTGCACGTGTGGCTCACACTAGTTTACTCTTATCTCACTTTTAAAACTGGGCTCACGCCTCCTTATTAGTTTGTTCAATGACTGTTCAAAATAACATTCAGGGAACACTGGTAATGTCACTAGTCCTTTAATTGGCTATTTAGCTGCAACATCCTAAGTGGTAAACACAGACAAGTATCACCTTAATTTGTTTACATGCCAATGCGCTACTTCGAGGCAATTCTTCACTACCACTGCTAACAGCATTTTGTCTGCCCATGACATTTTGGCAATAGGGCAAGTTTATTTTATCAATATAACTAATTTATTGTCAATAGCTTTTTAAAAACTTTAAACGCTGAACACATTCAAATTTTTTTTCTTCCTAACTGTCATTTCCCTAATTGTATACTTCTTTTTCATCCTTCCTTGCTGACTCTTCCCAACCCCAATCTAGATGACCACAGAACAATTAAAAAGAAATTAAAGACTACATACGTCAGCATTTAATATTACAAATGCGTCCACTAACACTTCATAAAAAGTGGTGAATGAGTAGAGTAAATAACACTCTTAAATATTAGTGCCTTTTCTGCAATTTTGCCCATTTCTCAGTTTCTTTGTGGACTCAAAATGTTGCTTGCGTATGCAGCGGCCATCCTTCGTGGCACAATAAAGGCGACTTGTGAGACTCTGTAAACAAGAAAATCTTTTCAGGGCATTCTGGGTGAGGAAATTGGAGTGGGTTTTCATCAGAAGACAAGCGAGGAAGATATCTGGAAGCGGATCAAAATTCTTCCACGGTACAACCCAATGAAAATAGCCACTAAAACAACAAAAACGTGTACACTTAAAGAAGAAGAAGAGACAGTTAAAGACGGGGAGGGAGAGCTGTAGCTGAACCAGTGACCAGTTTCAACTGTTTTTTGGGTTAGAGCTAAAGATTGAAATTAGTATTAAAATAATGTATCAGAAGTCAACGTGAAAACAAAAGAAAAACAAAACTTGTGAATTAACCCCTAAGAATTATTTAAATGATGAGTTACTTTCATATTCTGGCATTTTGGTATTCCTGTTTTTTGTAATGCACCCAGTCTGAACTCCAGTTCCTGAGAAGGGTCAGTTAATATAGTGGAGTTAAATGTCAACTCCTCCGGTTTCACTGTCTTTCTGACAGCATCAACATCACACACAACTCCAAATCTTACAAAGGTCAGCTCTCTTTTTCGTCTTCCTGTTTGCATGCATGTGTGTGTCTGTGTGCGAGGGAGAAGAGGAAGAGAAAGAGGATCGAGAGGAAAGGAGTGCAGAGATCTCAGAGTTGTTTAAACCCAGCCTAGCAGTTCGATATCCATCAGATTTATGTCTCTGTTATTTTCCTCTCCTAAACAGTAAGTGATAAACTCAGTGAAGGACACAATAACAAAGATCTACCTTTTCACCTCTCTCTCCTTGTCTATCTCTTGGTCTCTCTGTCTTTCTCTCTCTGTCCCTGTGCTATCAATCAGCCTTGCGGTGATTGCTGTTGGATTACAGGGCTTTTGCTGTCTGCTCCCAGCGATTAACGTCAGGACAAATAAAATAGCCCTATATCCCTCCATAGTGACTGGAGTTAAGACTAGAGCCGTGTGCACAGAGAAACGCATTTGCACACACACACACACACACACACACACACACACACACACACACACACACACACACAAAATAACATGCAGTGCAAAAATTACCCTTCATCCTAAATGCCATCAAAGTTAGCATCTATCCACAGCGGCTGTAGATCTCACTAGGTGTGTGCATTCATTCAAACGTACATCTTGCAAACACAATTAAGAGGAAAATAAAATAACTCCTCCGCTGGGCTAAGCTACCTACAGCCTGCTTCCAGAGATGCTGACTGCCCACCCTTTCTTTTGGAAACACAGAGCAAGGCAGGCAAACCACTCTGCTGCACATAATGAACTCTGATGGTTGTGATTATCCACACAGTCTGACTGCTTGTCAAAAATCCCACGCTCAAATGGATAACCTGCTCCACTCGTGTATGAAACAAAAGTGTTGAGTGTTCTAAATATTAGAACAAACAACTTTGGTTAACGTTTTGCTGTATTACGCCTATTTTTAGTCGGGGATACAGAAAATTGTAATCCAGCATCTGGCATCAAGCCACCAATCATCAGGGTTTTGGCCATGCGTGTCCTCCATAACATTTCTACAAGCTCATACAGCAGGCTAAAAAAAGCTTTAACATCGACTGACATTCTGCTTCTCAGTTACAGAATGTATTTGGTAGTATTATACAGACGTGATCTTCTGCTGTATCTACCTGTTTGTCCTTGTTTGAACCTCACACAAATATCGGCTGGAGATGAAGTAGTCAATGGTGGGTTGTGAACTCAGCTGAGGACAGTGGCAGTCGTGATAGATTGGGACTGGCTGTGGGGAATAATAGAAAACAGCAGAGCTGCAGAAAAACACAAACATACATACTAACAAACACCAACGGCACATGTACACATTCACCATGGAGACAACAAACCAGTTCCAGCAACTCGTGTTTATCTTCTCCCACTCCTGCACACACATGCAGAAACATGGCAGCAGTGGGCATTGACACAGTTCCTTATTCCCTGCCTTACAGACATTATTTATCACCTGCAGGAGTCTCCTCTGTGTGTGTCCATGTGCAGACAGTCTGACCTGATCTAGTGCCACCCTAACCTTATTAAGAAACAAAGTGATGACAACAGAGAAAAATGTTCTTCCTAACCCCTGCAGGTAAAATTGGCACCGCAGCAAACTGTCCCTCAATGTCTGTCCTTTAATGCACGTCTCAGACAGCACACGCACACACTCTGACAAACACGCCATCAAAGGGATCCAAGAAGACTCCTGCTGAGAATAAAGCCAAAGTCACCATTTATCTTCATGTCAGCTCCCCTTCTGTTGCCAGTCGCATTGTTTTTGTACCTTTAGCTAATCCATCCACAGGAATGCATCTCACAGCTGCTGTTCAGTATAAGAACTAACATAAACATGGTGTATGGCAAACAAGGGCATACAAAAAGAGACAAACAATAAATCAAACAGCATTTATTCATTGCTCAACAAGCATTACATTTATATTTTTTCATATTATTGCAGAAAAGTTTAGACTTATGCGTTTAAGGGTGTCTACACCAACCTTTAAGTGTAATGAACACAATTTAAAAATGCATCCACTGTGGGATTTCGCTTGCATGACTGTCACGCACATGTGTCCGTCAGGGTAGCAAGAGGACACTCTGTCGATCTCTCTTCACCTCCTCCTCATCTTCTTCCTCCTCTTCTTGTTCAGCGGTGACCCCGCCTCTGCAAGACAAAATCCACCAATCAAGGGGAGAACGTGTTATACTCATAAAACTCAAATACCTGCCTATGATCAAAGAACAGATGTGCTATTCTTTTCCTAACTACTTTCAGATGTGGATATCAAAAATTCTCCTCCACCAGATAAGATTTGGAAAATGTAACAGATGGACAGCTGAAAGTGTAGCTTGTGTGTTAACAGGCATCTGTGATTGCCAAGGTGGAGTTTGATCAAATCCGATTAAATCTGAATCCAGTCTAGTCATTTAAAAATCTAAGTTGTTTGATTTGTGTGAAACTTACTAATTATCAAGTGAATAAATGGCTACCGTGGTAATAGAAATAAAACAAATAAAAGAAAACCAGGACGAAGGAGTAAATATTTTGATTAAGAAGTTGCTGGCCATTTTTTTAAACACTCATACTGAAGTGATACAATTAACCCCTCCAACTGTCCGTACACTCTTCCTTTTTTTTGCTTCAGGCATTTAGGAGAAGCGTTTCCCGCCTGTATTCAGCTACGACGACACCAAATTACCTTGGGAGTCATAAAAAACACCGCCCACCTCCAAATAAGAACGAGTCACTCTATTGATGCCATCTCAGCCAGCATGTGCAGTGTTCTTGATTTTATTGTATTAGCTAATTCAAACTTCGAATAATATAGCAAAATAGTTGTGACATAGCATTATATCCAGTTACAGCATCAGTTAAATGTAAGCGCAAAAGTAGCCTAGGTACTGTTTTCTCTAAAAAGTTATGATATCTTTGACTGTACAGCACTTTTTAAAGCACACAGTTACTTCACGTGCGTAAATACAAGTCATTCAAATGTTTCATAATTTTGCCAACACTTGGAAGAAGTCACTTGAATGACAGGAAATGGATTTGTATGTTCCCGAAAAGTCCAGAAATCACCACAAGGCTCAAGCCTGCCATGAACTGGAACACCAGCATCACAAAATTTCTTCTGGAGAAAAATTTTATGGTCAGACAAGATAACATTTGAGCTATTTCACCATAATAGCAAGAGGTATGTTTGGAGGAGTAAAGATGAAGTTTTCAAACCAAAGAACACTGTACCAGTTGTCAAGCATGTTTGGGTGCTGTTTTTCATCAGTGGCACTGGTACATTCCACAAAGAGAATGGAATAATGAGGAAGGAGGATGACACCTAAATTCTTCTACTTCACATCAACAGTAAGATCATTGAAACTTTGGATATATGTATATATTTGAGCCTGTTTATATACTTTTGACCCTGTGTAGAATTAGAGAAAAACAGCCATTAAGCTGTATGAATTATACAAAAATGTGGTGATGCCACACCTGATTATTTGTGCCACTCCAAAAAATAATTTCTGTCCACTATGAGATAAAGGAGAACAACACCTGCAGACCTGACAACAGGAGATGTATCACTCCTGTAACACCTGTAACATTCAGCAGTCGCCTCATTGTTCTGACACACACAACAAAACTATTGACTACACTACACACTAACTACA